>NW_023340268.1:805455-807628 GCF_004916995.1 Morone saxatilis
TCTGATTCTGATTCTGATAAAGACAACAGTGGATGATTTTTTCACTTGATGTGGACAAAATAACATCTGTGCAGGAACTGAGGATGAAGTGTTGACTTTCCGGGCTGGTGATGAATAAACCAATGACAAACTCTCCATTGATGTTTTCATCTTTGTAAATTATGTCACATAGAAGAAATGCTTCTTTGCGTAATTAAGCAGCAATTTCCAGCTCGGCTTTTAAAAAAGGTCTTTGAAAACATTAATTTCATTAAAATCCATCATTCTTCTATCAGCGCTCCAACGACGCAGCCTCATTTAACAAATCAATCTTTTTTATTTTTGTTTGTATTTTGTTCAACTCTTTAAAAACACATCCTCCCGTTTCCACGGCAACCAGCAGCACAGGTTCAAGCTTTCTTAGTCTATTCAGGTGCAAAGAGGAGTCATCACAGCAGGGGGATGAAAAAAAAAAAACACAACAAGGAGCAGAGAAGAAAGGAGAGACGGCTTTGATGTGAGCCTTCAGGACAGCAGAGGTTATGTCCCTTCAGATCCTGTATTCAACCATCCAGTCCTCAGCTCCAGTCCAGACCTCCACGTTACAGTCAGAACTACAAGAACTGGGCTTTAAAAAGGCTCCACACCTTCTGTTTTTCATTTCTCAAAATGGCTGTTAATGGACCAACTGCAGCAGCGCCAGTTTACAAGTTACTTACTAGCTTATTCTTTTCTCTTTCAAATATTTGTATTGAGCCGCAGAAAGTTACACATACAGTAAATTAATAAAAGGTTTATCTTAAAACATTTCAGAAAGACACATTCATTATCTTCTGAGAGAGGAAGTCACAACTCCTCTTTCAATAAACTGTTGAAAATATGAACTCTTGTGTGTTATTACGTGTGAACTTAACATCAGGTTGTCTTTGACTTTTTGTTGACAAAAAAGAAACACTGTTTATGGACCCAGAACTGCATGGGATTAGCAGAATGAACCCATTTACATTCACATATCCTGAGGTCAAGGAATCCCTTTGAAAACAGCTGTGCCAGTTTTTTCTCTGCCAAAATCTAGCCTTACTTTTGGATCGTTATTAAGCCTCCTTCCTGACATGCTTTCATGACATGGTTGGTTACTAATGGATGCCTTAGGTCATCTAGTTTCATATAATACCTGTATCTTCACTCTAGCTTTAAATCGGAGTCTGCTACAGCCTGAAAGACGTAGATAATGGGATGGCCAATAGTAGCATACTGCTTAACAAAAAAAGTTATAAATGTAATGCTCTTAAATGATAGCAGCCCATCCGAGGCTTCAGAGGTCATTGTTGTCATTTCAATAGAAGTTATAGCTTACATTCTTCGTCCATAATCTATTTCAGTGTTACGTTTTTAAATAATAAATGTGTCATACAGTAACCTTCTGAATCTCTGCTCACTGGATTTTAAGCCCAGCACGTCTGTGTCATAAAGCAGTCTGTTAATAATTAATCAATTAAGGTGAAAATATTAAGTTTTGTAATTAATTTGTTGTTTTACCTTTTTATTATTATTTTTTTTTTTTTTACTTAAGTAGGTGTAATTTCCAACCTGCTCTTAAACTTAGCTAAGTTGACTTTGTCCATAATTGGTGCAACAGTCTGCTGAACATGTTTCATGTTGCTTTCTATGAGTAAGTAAGTAATATGTGGGAGATTTGGACATTAAAGATTTGTGTTAAATACACCACAGGGCTGTACAGAGAGCGCGCACTGTCTCCTCAGTGCTGAATGCAGCATGCACGATGAGTCACCCTATAAATGGCTTACTTCACAGGTGCACCCAGTCAGTGATTCAGGGCTTGATTGAACACACATGAAGCCCATTGACAGCAGGTCAACTCATTACAAACACACCAGAATAATGTAAAGTGTTTAAAGTTACAGATAAAACCCCCAGCATCATTTTACCCTGCAGAGAGAAGTCACCAAAACCATCTTTGTTAGTGTTTCCAACCAACGCTGGTTTGGTGGAAATTATCCTTAATTCACAGAGTTAGATGAGAAAATAGACACATAATTTTAACCAGAAACAGCCGTAATATCGCTATCACTCTCCGCCAGACTCCAGAGACAAAAACACTAATTTTACCTTCAGATCATCGTAACTTCATTAAAGTGGACAGAAACACAATAAAACTCATTAAAACCGTCTC
>NW_023340268.1:807778-821105 GCF_004916995.1 Morone saxatilis
GACTCTGTATCTGTATATAGAGAACAGCTGTTAGCTGATATATTTATGATTTAAATCTCATATATAACCTTTTAAAGATTGTTTTCAATATGAATATGGAGTCTTTGTGCTAAGCTATCTGACATCCATATTTTCATTAACTCTGAAAATGTCGAACTGTTCCCTTAATAGACGAGCTGGAGGAATAAGAACAGAAACACTGAGGAAATTTTTCCTCAAAAAGAGGACGATAAGAGGTGATGAGGAGGAGGTGATGTAAGGTAACTTCTGCCTCTCCTCTCTCTCTATTTGGTTTTGCTGTTTCCTGTGTGGGTGAAGTGAAGAAGAGGGTTGTCACCTCTGATCAGAGAGTGGAGGTGGGTTGTGTCCTTGGACGTCTTCAGGGTGGGAGGAAGAACCGAAGGATGGAGAAGATGACAGAAGCGGCAACAGAGGAAAACTCTCTGGAGTCTTTTCATGTCGTTAAATCTTCTGTTTCTACTCCTTCATCTTCACCTCTCTTCATCTGCTTCTGTCCTTGCCTACAACAGCTGTCTCCTCTCCGTCCTCTCCACCACCCAGACCTTCAGTCTCAGCAACAGCAACGTCTGCATTCACCCTCTCATCGGAGGTTCACACAGGAGAGTGGACTGCAGAGAGGCTTCTTTTGCTCCTGTTTTTGTGTTTCGCTCTCACGTAATATGTTTTTACTTTTTTAATGGCATTATCTCGAGATCACAAGTTCTTAATTGCTCATTTTCTTGTGATAATGGGTTAAAAACAAAAGGCAGATTTCTCAACATAATCAGTCATCAGGTGGTTCTGTGGGTCATCCATCACCTTCCCACCAACCGACACTGTGGGCTGTTTCTGTCTGTGTTTTATTTACCTTGAAAAGGTCACTGCACATAAAAATAAAGACTTCAGAACACAGTCGATATATAAATATATGTCACACATGAACACATGTTGAGCTTCACAGTTAAGTTACTGAGTGAAACATGAAACTGATGATTGATTACAATCTGATTTGTCGTTTTATGATCATTCGGTTTGTTCAAAACACCTCTTTTCTTCTACAGCAGCAGGAAAACATCAGTGTCCGTCCCCGTCTGAGAAAATAAGCTTCATTTATTTGATTGGAGATGTCGAAACTTTCACCAAAGATCCGTCACAGAAGAAAGAAGAGAAAAGAGATTTTGATCAACACAGGAAATCAGGAACCTTTAGGGAGAACATTTTTCCTGATTAATTATTAGTATTTTATAAGTTAGAACAGTAAAAGCAAAATCATCTTTGCTAATTTACTTTTTAAAAAAATCACAATTTTCACTGATTAATTTCCTTTTACCGACTAATTTACTAATCAACTAACTGTTTCTGCTTAGACTGTGAGCGGGTTATTTTGTGCCCAAGTTCTGGTTTGATTTATCCATGTTGACCTCCAGTGTAATAAGCTACTGTGACTACATTTCCCACAAGCCACCACTGAGCTGAGTTTATATCCTAAATAATAATCAAAACCACTGTTACCTGTTAGTGCTTGAAAGAGCTGCTGTGAAATAAAGAATAATGTTTAACATGAACAATATCAGGATACCTGAAGATTCAGGTCTAATAAAGAACTGAATGTAATCTTGACGAGCAGACTGATTTCAGCCTGAATTTGTGGTCACTCGTTAGTTTGGTCATTAATGAGCTTCCATATATTCTCTCTCACACACACACACACACACACACACAGTGATACTGGTGATTGTGTAATGATGTTACACAGAAAAGAAGAACTATTTTACATAAGTGTGACTGTTGTCATGAAACTGGATTCATTTTTAGCTTCGACCAGTGACTGAAGTGGGATTATGCAACCTCTCTCTCTCACACACACACACACACACGCACACACACACTGCTGTGTGTCAAACTGCAGCCCTCTGTGTTTCACACCGCCTCTGGTCCCAGACTCCAATCTCATCTTCACCAATCTTCTCCTCTCTCTCTCTATTTCTGTCTCCCTCCCTTCCTCTCTCCCTCTCTGTCACTGTCTCTCTCTCCCTCCTCGCTCCCTGTCCTCTGTTGCCACGGCAGCAGTGTGAAGAGGAGCGACGGAGGAGGAGGAGGAGGAGGAGGAGGAGGGAGCGTTGCGGGAGGACCGGGAGGTGGCGGAGGGCAGAAAATGTCATCTCGGTCATGTTGATGAGAGACCAAAAGAAAGAAATCTGATGCGACGTTTGTACGTTTGCTGCCAATAAAGACTTTTTTTTAAATGAGAGCGAGCAGAGGAGCTGTAACCGAACACGAGATTTAATTTAGTGTTTTACTGTGTGTGTGCAGGCATCGTGGCAGACAACATCAAACACGAGACACTCGTGAAGGACGGCTGCTGTTCAATCTGGCCTTCAGCAGCCGCACACACACCTGCAGCTTCCTCAACATCTTTCTGAGTCATTCAGTTTCAGTTTCAGTACGTACATATTCTGAAGTATCGCATTAGAAACGTTTGATAGAAATGGAAAAATTCAAAAAAACTTTCCATCATCTTTTTAAAAAAAGAGTTTAAAGTGAGATGGACAAACATCTTTGTTTGTTTAAGGCATTTTTTTGCAATGAAATTACGTAAGAAAGTAAAGATTGCTGCTATTTTGTCATATAATTAATTTAAAACTGAAGGCAGCTTGTTCTAGTGAGAATAACGTAGCTCTGCGTTTTACTTGACGGACTCCTATGATTGGTGAAACTTGCGAGAAACTACAATGATCCAATTTGTAGAAAACTCTAGAATATTTCTGTGGTTGCTGCACACAGATCTGCTGTAACCTTCTAACATCATGAAAGTAAAAGAAATGTTTTCTGCATTCTTTTTTATCTCGTTGAGGCCTCTTCTACTGGTTTTCCAACTAAAGAATTGGCGCCACCGACTGCTTATCTTGTTAAACCAACTCCTAATAATTATATAACAGCAGTGGATGGAAACAAACATTCATTCACATTTTCTGTTGCCAAATATGACAAAGACATTTTTAGATGGAAACACAGCTATTGACAGCTGTCACAGCATCCTGTAGGAAACCGAACCAAGGAGGTTGGGTTGCCAAATGCAGCTCCACATGCAGTGGAAGGATCTGGGGATTGAACCGCCAACCTTCTAAATTACCTCCTTCTGATTACAAACACAGCCTATAAGCATCACAATGAAAAGCGTGGGTTTTTAAGTTCAGTTTTTGGAAAAACAATAAAATGGTTTTATTGGAGAAAACTGACAAAAAATATTTAAAAACCTATTTTAATATCTCAAAAATACATTTCTCAAATCTTAAAACAAGGTTTTCTTTGACATGAAGAAAACTTGACATATCTGACTTTCATAGGACAGGATTGATATTTTTTTTAAAGAAACAGAAGTTTCAGAAGCTTTAACACAAAGCAAATGAACGCTGAAAACAGAAAATGGTTGTAATTTATTTTGCTGATGACAACCCGCTCTCTGTGGATGTTTTATGTGACTATTTTAACATTTGCAGTTTTGGTGTGTTGTGGCCTACTCCTGTAGGAATGCATCTGTATATGTGTGAGTTTAAGGTTTAAGGTTTTCTTCTTAGAGTTTTGTCTTCAGGCTACGAGCTGATTTTCAATAATGATGGAGTTCAGATGGAGGACAAAACTTGCCTGAAGAACTTTCAGCGAGGAGCTTCAATCCAAACCATCGTTACTGTCTGTCAAACTGCTGCTTCAAACATCATATAGATCGGCTTTATGTCTTTGAACCTGTTGTTTTAACCTTTATTTTACTCTGTGGGTTTGACTTGCGCTGCATTGTTGTTTTTTATTGTCCATTGTATAACTTCTATAAACACAATGGTTGCTTTTCTCTGAAGCTGTGTGAATAAACAACAATTGTAATATTAATGCTTCAGAATTGGTGCCGGATGGACATTAGAGGTTGGTCCTTTTTGGTTTTTTACATTATATATTTAAATTGAATGTAGTTTGTGTTGTATGTCTTGAGTTCTGTCTGGATACTGTGGAACCACACATGGAATGAAACAGTCTACATCCAGGTTAGTGGCTTTTTGAGGCTGTATAGGTACAACGGTGATTTGAGTTAAATGCTAAAGACAGCATGCTAACATGCTCACAATGAAGCTGTTGATATGCTGACGTTTAGCAGGTGTAGTATTTGCCACGTTCAGCATCTTAGTTTAGCTTGTTTACATGCTAACGTTAATGAGAATCCATCCAATAGTTGTTGAGATATTTTGGCATATTTATGTTCCAGATTCATAAGTTGCCTAACCCCTAAACGTAGAACTGGGGAACATAGGAAGGACCCCTCAAAGGCCACACAGACAGCTGGCTAAATGTGAAAATACTAACGTCTGAGAGTTCTGCTTTACCTACAAATGTCACTGAAAGAGACACAACAACTACAGAGAGAAAGGAAACAACTACAAAGAGACATAATACAACTACAAATGGAAAGGAAACAACTACAAATAGATGCGAAACAACTTAAAGAGGAATGAAATCACTACTATGGGTTGGAAACAACTACAGAGACATACAAAACAACTACTCTTTGTGCTTTTTCTCATCGTTTTTTATGCTGGGCTGTGGGGCCCAGCATGCACTGGAAGAGGCCGATCACACCAGGCTACCAGTTTATCACACGGCTGAGACACACACAGACAGCATGTTCACACACATTCACACTTACAAATAATCTGAGCAGCATGGGTTTGGACTGTGGGAGGAAATTGGAGGAAATAGTGGTCACACACACACACACACACACTTCTCCATTTCCTAATGACCATTAAATGAGCAGCCAGCTCAATGTCCACTGTTTTTCTCATTAACGATGGGAACACAAATATGTTGCCCGCTATTCTGCATCACCTCATGTGTCCTTTTAGCTAATATTGTCACATTAACTATGAAAACGAACTGGATGTAGTTTTTGAAGACGTTTGCAGCTCAGTTTGCTTCCCTGAATCAAATCTCACCACAACTTTCTTTCTTTGTCGTTCTTTTCTTTGTACACACATATAGTTCTGGTAACTGTTGGTTTGTAATTTTCCTGACTGTGTTGAAGTTATGTCACTGAGCATCTTTGTGTCCCAGTGTTACCCCTGTAAGCAATTTTCTTTTCAGCTCTTTTTCTTTGTGGCCTTGTTCTCCTCCATCTTGTCACCAGTTGTCATTTAGTCTCTGTCATCCAACTCAGTCATGTTTTTGCTTGTCAGCTTGACTTTTCTTTTAAACGTTTTGTGTACTTGCTGGATTTTTTTCCTCTGTTTTGAAGAGAAGCATCTTGTTTTTCTTTTGTCATATCTAGACTGTTGTTGCTGTGCGAATAAAGTCAGCGGAGACTAAAGAGATGAATCTCTTTTAACTCAAATATAAAAAATAGAACTTCACCTAAACCAAAGTAAACTAAACTGCGTAAAGGAATCAGACAATCTCATCATTGTTGTACATTTTTGAATACTGCTTGCAGTCTCGAAAACGTTCTCCTCTCATTGCACAAAAACTCGGCAAACCATAAAATGTATATTTTATTCTGTGACTCAAAGCAAACATTATTATCATGACACCATGTTAGATCATCTGAGGGTCTAGGGGCAATAATTTCAGGATTAAGATCAATCAGTTCAGATTGAATGCAGATCAGGGATTCTATAGTTTTGTATTTTTGTAAGAGTTTCATTTTGTTTCAATGTTTAGTTTTTATTGGTTTCAGTGTTAGCTATTATATGAGGATATTTGTCAGAAGCAAGATTTAAGAAATTCAGAATAACCATTACAACACAAACATTACAATTTTTGTGTTGACAAATTTGACCAAACTGACAAACTAAAGCTATTTACTATATATTTTTATTGTATTTTATTTAGTTTTGTATGTACACAATATCATTTCAGTGAAATAAATTGTTTTAGTGCAAATGTTAAAATAGTCACATAACACATGTTCATCCATATAGAGCGGTTTATCATCAGCAAAATAAATTCCAGCTGTAAATTTGTTGCTCTTTCATTCCTGACCTATAAAAGTCACATATCTCCAAAATGTTAACCTGGTTTTAGTTTTTAGATGAGTTTAGTTAACTACGACCTTATGCAGAGTACATTTTCTCATTGCATATATTTACACAGATTTGACAGCACAGATGTGAGCTGGAGCTACGAGTTAGCTAGAGGCGTCTGACGAGTCAAAGTACCAAAACAAATCTGGTCTTGTTTCTCTTTCTTTCTACACTCTTTTTGTCTAATTCGGTTATACAGCCCGAGGTGCACATTTTGAACGTTCATGGACACATTTAATGTCTTTTGTTTTGAGTTTTCTTGCATCTTAAATTTGCTTCACATTCTTATTGAACACATATTAAAGTATCACTAAAACCTCAGGTTATCTTTAGTTTCCCCACAGGTGCAGATGCTGTTCTCAGCTCTGGGTGATGTTTGAGGGTTTGGACAGTCCATATCCCATAATCCCTATAGTACTTGAATCCACTGTGTGTTAGTCACTGGTGTGTGAAGTGTTGCTGTGCTCAGCTGATCTATCCCTTGGACCTGTTTCAATAAAGGCTAAAATAGAAATACCTCCCCCCTCCTCTCCCTCCCAACACCCTCCAAAAATGACCCGACATTGGCTGCCCTCCCGTCTTTCCTCCTCTCTGCTGTTTATCGTTGGCTGGACTCCGGCTGGACGTCGCATGCCGGCGTTCCAAGAAACACTTCATTCTAAGACTCACTTTGGTCCAAGGCTCACATTTAATTATGGCTCTGATTCATGGCCCCTTTGTTATTACTGTCAGCTCCACTTTCCACCTCCGGACCAAACAAATGGCTGTTTCCTTCGCACAACACTTCTTCCTCCTTAGCCCTCCCTTCTCATCACTTTCATCTCTCCCTTCCTCTCGTCTCACAGGGTGTAAACTTTTACACCTTGTTGCGAGAACAACACCGGAGATTTGAATCTGAAAATCTAATTTATGCAATTTCTTTTTCCAAGCATGGTTTCCTCCTTGTTTTATCGTTAGAAAAAAAAGCCAGAGGAAGCTTGGAAAGCAGTCAGACAGCATCAGACTACTAAATACTACTCGGCTGTAGCCCTTAAACCAACTGAGAGTTCTGTTTCACCTGCAAATGTCACTGAAAGTTATGTAAAACTACAAAGGGATAGAAAACAACCATGGACACAAAAGAACTACAGATAGATGCAAAACCTACAATGAGACTCATAACAACGTAATGTAAAGACAAAGGAAACAACTACAAAGGGAAACAAATCAACTACAAGGAGATGCAAGAACTACAAAGAGACAAACAGTAACTATGCATTCACTGATTAAGTGCATTGAGCATGAACAGCATTAAGTAATTGGATGTGGCAACATTTCCTCCGGTTTTACAAAAAGAAAACAAAGAACATTTGGTGCAGATTAAAAAGTCAGCTTCAAGTGCTCTTGTTAAAGAATACAAACCAATACACAAATCTCAGTGTTGTCATGGACACCTGAATTTAAGACAGTTACAATCACCTTTCAAAGACCTTTTGTTTCTGATTCAAGATTTAGAAAAATGTGTCAATGTGTTTATCTTCAGTGGACTCGACTGCTGTCTTTACAGATCTCTGTATCAGCTGCATCAGATCAGATCCCTCCAGTCCTCAGATATCTTCACACTGACTCCCTGTTTGTCAAAGTATTGATCTCAAAATACTCCTGTGGGTTTATGAAGCTCTGAATGGTTTAGGACCAACATATATTTCTGTACATTTCTGCTGCTGGGTTATGAACCATCCAGACCTACGGGGACAGATCTACTTGTTGAAACTAAACCTGAGGAAGCTGGAGTTCAGTTTCTATGCATCAGATATCTGGGGAAAAAAACATTTTATCCGTCAGTATTTGAGAATTCACTTTGCAGCAGATACAGTTCGATCAGCAGTTAAACAGCAGTGAGGTTTGATACCCAGAAGCCTTACGTACAGTACATCTGTGTTTGTCTCATAAAGAGGCAGCGAGAGAGTGTGCCAAACCTCAGGGACGAGAACATTTGGAGGGAGGGACGCCATATCTCACATTGATTCCTTCTTTGATTTGTTTCTCTGCTTTATTACCTCCTCTCTCTCCCCCTCTCGCTCTCTCTTTCCCTGCAGTTTTCATCTTTTCCCAACATAACTGAATGCCGATAAATTCATGAATTTATGTTGTTCTGTACTCTGCACAAGGCAGGGCGGTTTGTTCTCTTCAGCATCGGTGCTGACGTTTCTGCGGCCGTACTGTCTTTTATGAATTATAAAGATTAACGCTGTCAAATATAAGCATTCAGGTCATTCTTAAAAGGTTTACACAGTGCATTCAGAGTACAGAGGGGTGGATGGACGTATGTCACCATCACTGTAAATGTCATCCTGTTTCATAATGTTTTATTTTTGCACCATGACTGCTATCTTCTGCACTGCCCACTAGGGGTCGCCAAAGGTTCATCGGGGGTTGCGAAGCATTCTTGATTTTAAGGTGTGTAAGAAAACAAAAAATATACGTAGTATGCTGATATCTCTGCATTTGGTTCAATAATGTGAAGAAGTAAAAGTAAATATATATAGAATAATAGAACGATGGCCAAACGTCAGGGACAAGAAAACATCGAATTTGTCAAAAGAGAAGTCTGTATGATTGTTTAAAATCATTTTAAAAAATACATTATACAGACAGAGAATTTGTATAAAAAGTTTCCTTTTAGGATTTAATAAATGAGAGAAAATGGGTCCCTTGAGGAAAAAGGTTGGGAACCACGGCTCTAACCAAGCGGCAACCTGACAAATGAAGCCAACAAAGAAGAGGCCAAACCTGCAGTTCCTCTAACGTCCACTGGTTGGCTCCAGCAGTGAGTCAATCTCTATAAGGCCCCATATTAAACTGTCCAACTTTACAGCAGAAATAAACATGTTAACATCCTGGTACAAAGAACAGTTTTGGTCTCTACAGTTAATTTCCCCGTTCATGACAACTGTAAACTCAACCATTTAAATTATATTAAGGCTTAAAGTTATGTATAATTAAGGATGCTGTTCTGTTCTAAGGAATTTAATAAAAAAAGATTTTGCTGATCAATTTAATGTTTCCTCTGATTGAAGTGTGTATACTTCTGACATGAAGTATATTCCTACTGCAAACGATGAATCTTGTATGTTTAAACCCTGACGAATTATATTATTTGTGCTATCGTTCATGTTGTCATTAGAAAAGTTAATAAGCCTGACGGCAGGAAATGCGCAGACACTTTCTTTTCCCATGTTTCAGAAGCAGCAGCAAACACTTTCTGATCTGGCTTTTTTAAATTTGACTTCATACGTTTCAAGGCCAAGCAAGGTGCTCTTTGAGTTGTTTGGGATTTAAAACACAAGGGCACCCAAATCAAATATTTATCAAGCTCATACGTCTGCCCGTCAAAAGAAATTCTTAGGGAGGCAAACTGAACATCAAAAAAGTCTTTCAGCTGCTGAAGGAAATGTCAGGGAGAAAAAACGACAAGCTTACACGGCTCGGTACAGGGTGTGTATTCTGTGTGCATTCATGCCTTTCATCAGATGAAAGCTCAGCTTAGATTTGTAGACATACGTAATAATGCTCCGAGGGTGCCACGGTTTCCCTCTGCATCCCTCAATCCCAAATGTTTCACCATATTGCTTATTGCTCATAGTTCACTGTGTTCATGGCTTTCTGTTCTGAATAACACTGTTTTACCGGAATCTCTTCAGAAAATGATTAATCCTCAACAAGTCTCTCTCTTCTGTCGCCACATCACGGCTGTACGTCTGTACCGTCACTGGCGGTCTCACAACAAATGCAGGCATCCACATCCAAATCCCATCACCTAAAACGTCTCCAGGAATGACACTGATCCATCAGCTCGAGCAAAACGGGAAGAAAAACCTGATCTGGATCTCTGATTTTGGGAGGTCTGTTAACAATGTGCTATTTTTTTTACATGTATTTCTATTTTTCTGTGTCTTCATCTTCATGGATCATGTGTAATTTTAGACTATTATTGATGTATAATTCTTGCATGAGGGTGATTCATCGGTCAGTGTAGTTCGCAGCCAGCTGATTTTCTTTAGAAATTTGAAAAACTAAATCAGGAAACGAGAGGTTTTCCAGTTTTGGTTTTCTCATATCTATAATAAAGATTCTTGCCATTACCATCCAAGTGCTCAGCACAGCATCTCCAACTTCACTCACTTTAACTTTGGTAAAAAACATTATTTTTTCCTAAGGGAAGAGTGAGCTCCCCCGAAGGCTGTAGTACAGTTCACACATTAATCCAAGGGTATACAAGTTTGAATCAATCTGTATCCAGATCTGTATATTATATCATATCATATAAATTGAGTTAATCAAAATAATATCCAAATCTTCTTCTTTAGATTTAAGAACACTTGTTTAGTACAGACCCCCCAAAATCTCACTTGATTTGAATAGTTTTGTTATGCAAAAATGATCATTACCACATCAGAAATTATATCACAACCACAATAACTCTTAAAATAACTCCATATCATGTAGCCCTAATATAAATAATCCATCAGAGATCCAGTGTGTAATCTCCTGCATACGAGCACCTTTTCTGGGTCTGATTGAGGCTCTGGTCTCAGCACATCCACAGCTCAGACGTCACTCTGTCAGAGAGAAACAGCTGTGCTCTGAATGTATATCGAAGTACATGAATGGACGAGACACAGCGGGAGCAATGAGGACTGACCTCAATAGAGCCAGCAGCCTCTCCACAAAGTTCCCATTTCTCTCAGTGTGCAGAGCGAAGCCTCAGTCAGGAGAAAAGAGTCTGATTATATCAGACTGACAGGCAGGAAGACTGTATCAGGTTGAAAATATATTGTAAAAGGAGCCTGAATAGTATGGAAGCCCAAAAATAGGATTCTATAAGTCATTATAATGAGAAACTATCACAAAAATATGACCGAATATCTCAAAATAACGACTTAATATCTCAAAATAACAAGAAATATTTTCAATATGAGTTTATGTTACTAAATCGTTATTTTGAAAAAAGTTCCTCATTATAATGACTTTGTTCAGGCCCGCCACAACAAACATTTGTTGTTTTAAGTTGTCTTGAACTATCAGACTTTTCTGCTTTTAAAGTGAGATTTCTTTTAATTATGGTCAGATTTGTGCACTAATGTGGTTAAAGGTAATAAAATACTGCACCCTAACCTATTAAAGCTTTAATGTGACTGATGTCTGAGATTAACTTTTAATCTGTATTCTTTGATAGACCTTCAATTGAACATCACCTTTATTGTTAATATCATACGCTCCTCTGGTGGCCTCGCGGTTACACATCCCAGAGGAAAGGAACCTGCCAGGTTATTAACTCCATTTAACTGTCAAATTGCTCCCTGCTAGTAAAAGTAATCAAGCACGTTGAGTTTTGTTTCACTAGACAAAAGTATGTTTTGTTAATATCGTTCTGATACCTGGAGGTGTTCTATCCTCAGTAGTGCTGTTAGCTAAACGCTTCAATGATTCAGTATTTTGAGTTCCAGAGACAAATTAATACACTGCGCACAGAGGGGTCCTAAGCACATTTCACAGTAATTACCCAAATCTGAGATGAATTGAGTCTTTACAGAAGTGAGTCCATGAGGTGACGCTAGAGGTCAAATTAAAAAGGGTTCATCTTCTGGTCAGTAAGTTGGATTTTGTTCTGTGTACAAAAAAACATTCGGGCTCAAGAAAAGGTCGTCAGTGAGATCATTAGGATTCATCTTTTGGGGGTCGGTTGAAGAAGTTAAAAAAGTGTTATAGTACAAATATCTTCTCTGGTTGGTTTATCACAGCAGTGAGTTTACCTGCTCAGCTGCAGAAAGCGGCCTCGTTCTCCGGTGAGAATTGTTCCTCAATGGTCTAGAGTTCATGTTGCTGAAAGGACTATTTCATCTCACGGTGGATGGCAGCAGAAGTAACATGTTTCCTATAATAGTGTGTTTCATCGGTGTGATGCAGAGGGTGGACAGTGTGTGGATTGATGTTCAGCACTGGAAGGATTCTCATGTGAGAACATCAGAAGAAACAAAAATAAATCTGGTTTGAAGAACACATAAGGGAATCTATCAAAGTCCACATTATGTTCAGCATCTCTGGTTCGCAACTGAAGCTGATGGTCTGCAGGTGTTTGGTCATAAATCAAAGTATTGTTTTTCCTCGCCGCTGTCGGCAAGTGCTTGCTCATGGTGGGAACTGTTGGGTCTCAGTAAATCATTTTAAAATGACTAATTAAGGCTCTGTTACCACGTTCAGGTACAACAAGTTAGAAAACCAACCTCTAGCTAGGTTAGCCATTAGCCTAGCAATACTGGTTAATAACAATGCATTATGTTGTATTTTGCTCATATAAAAACATCACATTACTACAACTTTAACTTAGGATTTTTGGGGGTCGGGGTTGGTGAAGTTCCTAGTTGGAAATCTGACTTCAGGCAACTGGGAACCCCAAAAATTATTACTTCCAGGTGCATTGTGGTTGTCTAGCAGCCTTTAGACGTACATAAAAGGTGAAATATCTTTAAGCACAAGGGAGGTTTTTGGTGGAGTCAGTCATCTTGGGTTGCGTTAGTGACAGTTAGCAGAGCAGCTCTTTGCTCACAGTTTGACAGCCTGAGTAATTATTTCCTCTAAAGTCTCAAAGTCAGTCCGACCACCACCAGTGTTTCCCGACCGGAGGAATGTTCACATCCATTATCCAGGCAGAAAAAAGTAACAAACCTCGAGTCTCCGGCTCCACCTCTGGCTCAGCGGTGCAGCACTTCTTATATCTGAGACGTGAAATGAGAGAATGTCCAGAGTTCGACTCAAGGACACTTGGACGGGTCCGACGTCGCAGTCTGCTGCACCAACGCAATTCGTGACCTTTCAGTCTTGCAGTTCTTTGGCTGCAAAGTTTCAGGGGACAGAGTGGACTTTGACAGCTCCGCGGGGATGAACTGCCAGAGAACTGATAACATTTAGATTCGTCGGGAAAGACAGAGACAGAGGAGAGAATTCACTTCACCTCCGTCGTGTTTCGCTCCACCTTTTCCCATTTTCTCTGCCCTTTCTCTCGTCTCTGCTCCACAGAACAATTCAAGAAGACAGAATTTCCACAAAACACCTTACGACGATAAAAAAGATGAGATCTTGTAATAACTACGCGGGCCACTGACCTTTCAGATGCCCTGCTAAACCTTTTATTTAAAGCTGTAATATGTAACATATAAAAATTAGTATAAACTTGTTCTGGTAACGCTGGTTGCCTGTCAGTGGCGTCATATCCCCTTTGT
>NW_023340268.1:821318-821599 GCF_004916995.1 Morone saxatilis
AGAAGCAGTGATTGTTAAGGTTTTTCCTTGTGGATGTTGCTGAGCGCTTGCTCAGCCACCTGTTGGGTCTCCGTAGCTGATTTAGATTTCCAGGACTTTATTTATTTATCTCTTTCTCTACTTCCTGCACTGCCTCCATTTCCTTCTCTTCTTCCCTCCGTTGGTAATTAAGCGGGCAGATTTTATGCTTTTCGGGTCTGACAAAAGCAGCTCCTGAGGCGGCCGCATCAATGCCAAAGCTCACTGTCAAATAGCTGGCAGATAACACACACACACACACA
>NW_023340268.1:821699-825482 GCF_004916995.1 Morone saxatilis
ACAGTCACACACACACAGTCACAATCAGTGAGGGTGTGTCCTTGATCTCCGCTCCAAAGACTTTCTGCTGTTTTTGATGCGACTTCAAAAAGTCTGAAGACAAAAGAGCAACTTCCTGTAATCAACCAGCTCGGCCTGTCAATCAACATCAGAGCGTGTATGTGTGTGTGTGTGTGTGTCACCGGCCAGACACTGTGAAACAAAAAAATGTCTTTCTTTTATTCTTTGTCCATATAGACATTTTTTGTACCTCCATGCCCTCTCTTCTCTATGGAAGCCCATTTCTGCCAATGTGACAGAAAAAATTGATTCTGTAAGTCAAAATAATAAGAAACTTTAACGAAACTGTCATTATTTTTACATAATATATTAAAATAATGACTTAATCTTGCAAAATATTGTCTTAATATATCCAAATATTGTCTTAATATCTATCTATCTAAAGAGAAACTCAATATTTTAATAATAAAGTCACTATATTGTTAAAGTTCCTCATTATTAATGACGTACAGGATCTTTTCTTTTTGGCTTTAATAAGCTTCCGTACTCTTCTCTCTCCCTGCTGCCAGTCTTTCATTTTTCCCTCTCTTCTCTCTTCATCTATTCACAGTAACACTTGTCTTCCATTAGCCTCTCTGAACGTCACACTCCAGCAGTCCCGATGTCCGGCTGCATCCCAACACTTATGCTGTTGCTAGGAGACGCGAAGCCCCTCGGACCAACCCAATTGGCTGCGACCTCAAAAGCGGGTTTAAGAACAAAACACCTCACAAACACGCTAATAGCGCCTCAGCGTTTCCGCGCCGCATTAAAGGACACACAAACAGCTGGGATATAAAAGTGTTCCGATTAGCAACCTTCACTTTGTCTTCAGTGTCACTTTCTGTTTGTTATTTCACTGCAGCTGCTGCTGACAGTCAAACGTCGGCCTGACCTTGAACACAGCACAGAGTTTATTAAATGGTACCTGCCCCGAACTCTGCTGGCAGATAAATAAAAACAGCTGATTTAAAGTGTTTTTATAAATAAACAGACAATTTAAAACGAGACGACCAGAATCTTGATTTAGAAAATGATCAGAAATCAGACGCTGTTTGAGGAGAATGACATGAGTGGCAGCTAGTTAGCTAGCTAGTCTTGAATAACATTATAACGTAACTTTAGGTCTCTGGCTCGTAGCATAACGTTAGCTCTCTGGTTTGTAACTTAATGTTAGCTCTCTGGTTGGTAGTATTTTCTTCTAAGTCACCTAATTTTACTTTCCTGCTTTCATCCACTAACATGTCGAATTAAATTTACTGTTACTGAGTACGAATCTTGCTAGCAGAACGTTACTTTCTTAACTTAACAAGATCCTTATTTTGAGATACTGAGTCATTATTTTGAGTTTCTCTTTACTTAAAGGATCCTTTTCGTTGTCACATTGGTGGAAGAGGTCTTCCATATGTGGGTCACTGAAGACGAACCTTTGGACAAAACCCACAAACGCTCCATGTGGCATTTGAAGCAGTGAGCTGCTTCAGACTGTATTTATAATCCTGTATCACTCTGCTGGATTTGATTGTGTGGAAACTGAGGTCATTTCACAGTGTTAGTTACCTGAGGGAACCTGACATTTAAATAGGCCTCCTCGTTATCGCTCGCTCTTCGCCTCTCGTGCTCTCTATCTCGCTCTCTCGTCCTCTAATGCCTGATATCAGTTTTCTCCTCCATCCACTCCGCTTTCCGCTCTCCGGCCTTTTTCTGTTATTTGCTCTTGTTCCATTTTCTCCCAGCCTCGGTTCCTCTCTTCCTCCACCCATCCTCTCGTCTGAAACTCATTTTTCTCTTCCTCTCGCTAAGCCCCCGCTGTCAGTCACCACAACAAAACCAAAGCAGATCGAATACTCTCCGACCGGCACCTTAGCAACCAGGTAGGAGAAAATAAGAACAGAACAACAACGAGCCCAAATACAGATGAGCAGGTGGAGGTAATGGACACTAAGTCAGTGAATAATTCATTCATTAAGATGCTTTAAGGTGAAATAGCTGCACAGTGGATCTGAAATCAATTCGCCGGCAGCCATTAGAACATAAAACGAGCCCCCGGGACCGACAGCAGCTCCATTCGTTAAGGTAATCAATGCGTTTAACAGCAAATATTAATGTCGACACGCTTGTTTTCGTACGAGTCTCTTAAAGCACGGAAGAGTTGTGGCGCGTTCGAGTCTTCCTGTAAAACTTAATGTGACGTGTGCTTATAATCAATAACTGATTTCAACCAATAATATTCTGACATTTACCCGTCAATCAATCTTCAACTTTTAGCGACACAGAGCGAAGATTCATTAGTTAGACAGACAGAGTCCAGTTTGACGACAGCAGTACCGAGGTGATTTACGGAGTTTCCAGATAAACTTGTTGCTAAAAGAAGCTAACTGTCGCCAACAGTAAAGTTAGATGCCGTTAGCTTGTGCAGCTAACGTTAACCAACTTAGCCCCGGTTGTGTCAGGAGCCAAAACTGTCAATAATCGGCTCAATCCAGTGTTTTTATTTCTGTTGTGGAAATCTGTATATTGTATATTAAACCGTCAAATTTCTGAACACTTTAAAATGATTTATGTAAATAACAGGGAAAGTTATTATTTCTTTCTGTACCTGTTCACCTCTTGCAGACTTTTGATTTATATAATTGCATTATTGATTATTATTTGGACCAACAACATATAAAACCTTCTCAGCTCAAACAGCCTCAACACACTTTGGATAAATACTGAAGCCGGCAGTGATTTACAGTTTCTACAGAAAGCTGTCAGCTGTAATGAGAACAGCTGGATCTGACGCCACAGCTGCTTCCTGCGGTGGTGAACGCTGTCATCAAACGTCGCCGTGTGTTATCGCCACTTCACTCTGGATTATTTTATTCTTTCAGCCAAGTGATCAAAGTCAGACTTTCCTTTTCAGCAGCAGCTTATCTCCCAATCCGACCCACAGACATAAGAACTGTACACGTCTAATTATAACAGGCCTGAAGGAAGTGGAGGAACTGGTTTCACTGGGAGGTTCTTCAGTTATCACTTTACTCAGATTTCAGATGAAAACATATAAATTACAGAGATGTAACAGAGCGTCCGTATGTCCAACAGTCCCTGAACTCTTTGTGTGTGAATGAGGCACAAATTATGACTTTTGCTTTGGATAACAGCACTTTATATGCTAATGCTAATGTTAATGCTAAAACTAAGACATTTTAAGAGTTTAACAATCTTTTTGTTCCTTTGTTGTTTGTTAAATTAATGATTTGTTACAATTGAACATTTGTATATTTATATATTCAGTACCACCAATTAACGCAAATTAAACAAACTCCTGACCGATCATGATCGGAGTTTCACCGATCGTAGCAAGATGTTCAGCCAAGCTATATTTTATTCAAGTGGTCTTTGATTTTTAATGAATTATACAAAACAATCGCAACTCTTTTTGCAATCATCACTTCGTCACACAATTTCATGGCAATACAATCACTGGAAACATCTCAACAAACGTCGCATTTATGTAGAAAAGCTGCCATTAAACCAGGTATTTTAGGCCACAACAAAGTTTAGTTATCGTAATATAATCTTCCTCATTGCTGATTGTATTTGCCCGTTACTGGACAACAAGTGTCACTTTCATTATGGAATAAAGACAAAACTTTCTCACTAGTCGACAAATATGGCCGCTCGTCCGTATTACGTCTTTTTGTGGTTAAACTAAAGGTCTATCTCTGTAGGGATTCTTTCCATAATGCTGTCAGACAC
>NW_023340268.1:825502-826290 GCF_004916995.1 Morone saxatilis
ACTGCTAGTGGAACAAACAACAACTACTGTTAGTGGAACAAACAACAACAACTACTGTTAGTGGACGGACATTGATCAGCTGACGTTATATGGCAGCGATAGCAGCTTAATTCACAGGTATTTTATCATCTACGTCTGTGAATTAAGGATTTCTTTAAACCAAACCAGAGTTTGATTTGATTTTTGATGGTTGGAAAGACTAACAAAGACGGTTTTGGTAAGTTTTATTCTGGTGTCTGGAGTTTGGTTGCGGGGTGATAGCGACATTACAGCTGTTCCTGGTTAATGCTGCATCCTCTCTCTTATACGTCAAACAGACTTCCACCTGTGCGTCCTAGAGATGCATTTAAGGAATTGAGACGTTTGTTCAAGGCGACGCACAGAGATCGATGTCTGGGTCAGAGGCAGGAGGACAGAGGAGAGAAAGACGGCTGCAGGCGACGGGAATGTGAGAGTTCATGAAACCAGCAGCAGATAAAAGACGTAAAGCCAGCTCATTCAAATGTGGCTGACGAACACTGAATTTAATTACATCGTTTGATAGGTTTTCTTTTGTGTTTGTAGTGAACTGTCAGACTTCCTTTTGGGGAAAGAATAAGCTTAAATTGATTTATTCAGACTTAAGATTCAGTTGAAATGTTGATGTTTTGGCAGGTTTGAGAATCTTTTGGAGTCTTTCTGTGTGAAAAGTAACCTTCAAATTTCAAAGTGGGGAAAACGTAATAATAATAATAATACATTTTATTTAAAGGCGCCTCTCTGGGCACTCGAGGACACCGTACAACACA
>NW_023340268.1:826390-832538 GCF_004916995.1 Morone saxatilis
AGAGACAGTTTAATGAGTTTTATTTAGTTTCTGTCTACTTGTCAATGGAGTCTGGTGGGCAGTAGTGGCCATTTGTTTTGGTCTGAGATGCTGGTGCTCTAGTGGCCAATGAATTTTCTATATATAATCTTTAATATTTCTAGTCAGTAACATGGAGCTTTAAGTCTGCTAAGCTTTATGAAATAGAGAAAATCTTCCACCTGTAATTTTACATTAAAATGTCAACAAGCAAATAGGTTTTTATTAAACTGAGACCAAACTCTTCCCATGACTTATAATATTACAGTGAGAGCTGCCCCTCTATAACGGTGAAGTCTCTGATGGTCTCCCTCTATAGATCCTCTTATAATAACCTTATATATTCCTGTTCTGTCAGTTTGAGCAGCTTTAAATCAACTCTTCATTCATGTTCATTTGAACTATGCAGCTGTCAAACTGCACTTCAGCAAAAGGTCAAACAATGTGTAAACGTCCAGCGTATTTATGCCTCAGAGGAAACGGTGGAAATAAATAAAATAATTAGTGTGTAAATATAGCTGTCGCCATATGTCCGCTCTTACGTCTGCGTCCTTGAGGAAAACTGTGAACTCAAAGTGTGGCTGAAAAAGAAATGTGTGAGTGCAGCATGTGTGGACTGCAAACATCTGACCAAATTTAAATAAAACCCAGACTGCTGAGCCAATAAACTATAATAACTGTTATTATAAGAATAACAAGATGCGAGATGCCGACGAAAGCTCAGGAAAAAACTGAGTTACGATTATTTGTATTGGTCAGGTTGGTTTTAAAATATAAACATATACTTTACTTTAATGCAATGTAAATGTAAAAATAGTGTGTTTTTAAAGGGATTTGTTATGTGTCTGAAAGCCTTGCGTTAAAAATAAACTTCAGTACTTTTTATATGAATATTAAAACAAGCTATTGATCAGCTCGATCCTGCGGCGGTGATGAAATCGGCTCATGCCGTGTTGAAAGAGTCGAGTTACCTCCCAGAGCTTCACCTCATCCAGAGTAAAAGTGAATTTTTATGCATTGCCTCTCGACAATTTTATTTCTCAAACATCAGAAAAACAGCAGCAGTTAAGGACGTCTGCACTCGACTCAACTGAACTACCACCGAACGTCTCACCAGAAACTATTATTACTATTAAACCTGATTTTGGCTTTAAAGCCCGGCGCTCCCCAATATCCTTCCCTCTTCTGTCTTTAAGAAGGAAGCTAGAGTGAAGATGGTATCATATGAAACTAGATGAGCGAACGCATCCATCGGTACCAACCACGTCATGCTAGCACGTTGGGAAGGAGGCTAAATAACTGGCATCCTTTGATCTCACCAGCACAACGCATTAACACTGCAGTTATTAGTGATGCACAGTTTTAATTTTAGTCTTAACACACATTTACTCATTTTACAAATGTGACCTCTGCCCACTCCCATTTGTAAAGCCGCCCGACTGCCAAAACAGAAAAAGAAAAACCACCTCGGGGTCGCAGCGTTTCAGTACAAACACTCAGAAGGAAAGAAAACATTCACTCGGCTGCTTTAATTCCTTTTCATCTTCCTTTCTCTTTCCCTGTCGGAGCGCTTCGACCTTGAGCTCCTCCGAGCGAAGGAATAACAGCGGCACAGAGGTCTTTTGTCATGTGGCGACCGCAGCCGTCAGCCCGTCAGCCTTCCACAGGAAGCCCCGTGTTTCCTTCGGCCTCGGGTTTAATCCCGATGCCGATCCATAACGCTGCAGATTACGACGAGCGTCTGCGAAGTGGGATAACGCCGCGTACGGTGTCTCTGCCTCCGGGATCGTGTGTTTCATTCTTGTTTCATTTCATTAATCTGTTTACAGGTCTGCTGCAGCACTAATGCAGCCCAGGTGAAGGGTCCACAACCCCCATTTGGGAGGCTCGGATCAGCTGCAATCATGTAATTAGACAGATAACCTCCAATGCTGCATTTAATGAAACATACACACCGAAAATCACAAGGCCGAACCTTCCTGTCAGTATGTGCTGAAGGTTTCTGTCTTTGTGTTCCACTTAACAGCCTCCATTCTCACAGAGAGCAGCTGCAGTGACTCACATGCATTGTCTTGTTAAAATATGGTAAATAATCAGAGTTAAAACCTGAAATCAGAATTACTGTGCAGAGCTGCTCTGATAATCACTTTAGCAGAGAATTCCCACACGTCCCGGAAGAGCCTGGATCTCTGTAACGCAGCTAATCCGGTCATGGAGAAGTCCTTGAAAATGTGACATTTGACCAAAATATTGTAGAAAACAGTGAATTTACAGTCTGGTCGCTGTGTGGCAGCAGCGGATATTCAACTGAAGCCTAAAACAAATTAGATCGACAACATGAGAGAGTAAGAAAACATTTGGCTCAAATCTGGTATCTGGATCTAATTGCTGTCGTTAATTGTGTGTTTTTGCTGCATTTTCCTGCTTCTGGCACTAAACGTTGGCATAGGATCCAATATGGATGTAATTTCTGGGCTGAATAATCATCTCCATTAATTGTTGTTATCCAGTGAGCTTGTTTTTGGTTATTTGCACATTAAAAGGAAACAATTTTAGACATCTTAGTAAAATATAACCAACATTTAATTCAAGGTTGAACTGACTATTTAAATCGGGTAGAAACATTAAATGTGAAATTTTTTGAATAAAATCAATAAAAGAATATATATATATACGTATATATGCTGCAGCTGTGGTTGCCAGAACTTTTACCGTAAAAGAATATTGGTATTGTTGATTTTACGGTTAAAAGTTGGGAGTTTTATTCCATATTTTACCGTACAAATACAATTAAAATAGATTTTATTGTCATTTGTATCTTTTATTCTATTTATAAATCAAACCTTTTTGATTTATACAGCTCAAATAAACTCAGATTAAGAATTCAACCTTTTCTCCGCTGGGATTTAGTTTGCTGGTTTTTCTTCTCAAAACATCTCAAGGTCGTCGAGATGGCGCCATGGGCGTCTCCAGCAGAGATAATCGTTGATTTCTGCACCACAGCTGGGAAACGACGGACTCGTAATAAAATAAAAGCTCATTAAAATGTCTTTTTGTGTGCCTGACGTCCAATTAGAGGATTTAGCAAAGCTCAATTAAAGCATCCTCAATCCTGTTTGTTATAATTACCCTCGTCTTGCTTTTGAGTGACAGCGTCTGTAAGGATCCCCTGTCGGCGGCCTTGAGATGCAAAAGCCGGTGTGAACGGTAACAAGAAGTGGGGGCAGGAGACGACAATGACCTCAGCGTGCCAAGAAACCCTCCACTCAAAGGATGAATTCATTCATTGATCTTCACATCACATGGACGAACTGGTGTCGAGCGCGGAGGCTGAAGGCCGTCATGCTCTCGTGCCCCATTGATTGGGCACGTTGTATGATTACAAGTGTCTGGCTCTTGAAGGTGAGTGCCACAGAATGAGCAGTAATTCCCCGTATTCAGCCGGGCCCTCCAACAACAGGAGCATTCATCAGGGCCCGCTGATAAAACTCCAGAGACAGACGAGGGCTGAGAGCGAATAAAGGAAGCCGGCAACTCTGGTTTGTAGATGTCACTAAATCCTGGACTTCAGGATTTGTCTTAAAATGAAAGCTGGCAGCAAACTCCACTTTACTCCCGTTGCAGGAGAGTCTGTAGTAAAAATCAGCTCCAAGGCCGGCAGAGATGGACAGTCTGCTTCAGCGTCCATTACAGGAGAACAATTTACTGTCAGGTGGAGGGAAAAACAACACTTGAGCTGCTGCTGGTGTTAAATGTGAACACATACAGTCCAGCAGGTTTACTGTATATGACAGGAAATATCAAACGGCTTCGGAACAAAAGCCACAGATTCGCTTTTAAAGTAAAATCTGAGCTGGTAGTGCGAGCATTAAGGATACAGAACACAGCAATCGATCCATTACATTTGGGTTTGATTACCGTTTGATGGAGTTTGGCTGATGGGAATTGGGTAGCTACCTAGCAAACTAATGAATCTTCGCTCTGTGTCGCTAAAAGTTGAAGATTGATTGACGGGTGAATGTCATATTATTGGTTGAAATCATTTAGTTCATGCTGACGTAAGCACGCGTCACATTTAGTTTTACAGGAAGACACAATGATTGGATTCTGATATAAAAAAAATTTGGTCATAATTGGTTAAATATGGGAACAATCTAACTGAAGATCTTAAAGGGTTAAAATAAAGGAAGTGGTTGTGGTGGTTGTGGTGGTTTCGGGATCAGCAGAGTCTCCACCTGAAGCTTCACGGCCCTCGAAACAATAACACCACTCTTCAGTAATCGAACCTCCTCCTCTCTCGCAGTCGCCATGACCTCGTCGGGGCGAACGCCGGTCCCCCACCGCCATTAAATATTTATGATCATGCGGCGCTGCCTTTAGCCTTAAATCCTTTGGGTGGGGGGGCTATGAATCTGATTTCAGGAGCTTCGTGCGCATCATATACTTTTTCATTATCTCCGGATGGCGTGGAGGCGGATAAGGTCAGCCGAGGTGAGGCGAGGGCGCAGAGGGAACCGAAATTAATTCAAATTATTTCGGACACCTATGCAGATCTCGCCCTTGGGTGATACGTACAGTATGTCACCTGTATGAGACACATCAGCAGTCAGGAGAGGATGGATGGCGGTGATTTAAACATCCTCAGCCAACGCTCCGTTACCTTCCACCATCTTTCTTCGACTGTGGGGCTTTTTTTTGTTCTGAAGAAGTGACACACAATTAGTTTTGGGATGATGAGCCCATTCTGCGCGTCCCGTGACCCCCTGACGATATCTAATCAATTTACAGATAATTTTTTTTCTCCTTTAATTAATTAAAAGGAGATCAAAGAGTGGAGATAAAAGCTGCCACGGAATGACTTTTGCAGCGCTTTTTAAATGAAGATGAAACATTCACGGTCACACACACACACCCACTTCTATATAGACGCTCTTATCATAAACCCATAAACTCACTCTCATTCGAAGGCCTCCCGCTCTCCAAACACGCTGCCTTATGTTTATTTATAATGTGCCGATATGGAGCACTTCAAAGAATTGTCCAGCCCTGAATAAGAAGAGCAGCAACCCTCCCCGAGGTGTTCTGTAAATAAGACCCATAATTCTCCAGGAGAGAACTTGCGAGCGGCTGCACTCGACTCCTCGAGTCCTTCAGACTCGAAAGTGGTCGCAGAGAAAAGACAAGAAACTCATCACGGCGGCGATCTCTTTGTTGTTAATGCCGCTCATGATGCAACCGTGATGACAGACTGGAGCTCTGGCTCAGGATTCACCCCCCCAAGGAGAGAGAGACAAACCAGGCAAAGAAATCATCTCACTGGATCAGAAGGTTGTTAGTTTTAAGGTTGTACTGGAAAAGGTGTTACTGAACTGCACATTTTTAATGAGGTTTTTCACATTCTGTGAAGTGTTGCCAAGCTAGGATCGGATGAGGGATTACTCATTCTCATCTCCTTTACAGGCTGATATTAAATATTCTGACACACAGACCTGCAGCAATACAACCAAATCCTACAAGACCTCAATTACACTGAAGCAAGTTGCTCTAAAACTCTTCTGTCATCAAATTTTTACAAGAAGCGACTTCATTTTTGTTTGTTTTTTGTACGTTTCACCAACCAGAGTTAATAATTTAATTTAATTTAATAATTTACAAGAGATTTAAATACAATCTGAGTTAAAGCCTCACAAACCTCACTGATTACATATAATGTCTTACAGGTGTGACGGCCTTAGGGTTGGCTTTATTCTCGTCCTCATTCTTAGTTGTTTATCTTCTTTGTTTCAGGAAGTAAGGGGTGGAGCTGAGATTCTTCCCTGATGCAGCTCACCTCAGCAGACTGGGCTCAGGAGGCTATGAATCAGTCTCTTCCCCGGCCTGCTGAGTGAATTCTTGGTTTTACATTCATACATATACACCTCACCTGTCTCTTGAAAAAGATTACCCGTCAAAATGAACATAGAAAATCTGTCGATATTCCTGAGATGTCCAGAGGGCAGGGTGGAGACTGTAAGAGGAGGTTGCTGATTTAATCACAAATATCAATATTTACTTGGAAAAGTCCCAAGACATTGAACCTTGAAAACCGATCAGATTGGTGGCAACGTTAGTGAAGCAACTGAAATAGAAA
>NW_023340268.1:832669-832818 GCF_004916995.1 Morone saxatilis
GATCTCAGACCTGGATCACAACTAAAAGACTTGTTTGACAGTTGTTGGTAGAAACAAGACAAAGTGTAACAATGGAAGCTGTGTATCAGAGATCAGCAGCAGGTCTGTGCTGTCTGCTAGAGGCTGTAACCCAGAACGTCTGACAGCCC
>NW_023340268.1:832918-836515 GCF_004916995.1 Morone saxatilis
GGGGGGGGCTGTTATTCCTGCAGACGCCAGAACAAACAGCCACGGCGTGATTCACCCTGCAGCCCACCGCATCTGCATCACAGCCCAGACGCTCAGCTATATCTGGCCGCTATCACCACGAATCAGCTCCCCCGCCTCCGACCGACAGGAGCTGCTGAATATGAGCTCAGGTAAGTTCAGTTCAGGTGGATTCATCCTGACCGGCTCATTCACATTCATGGGTTTTTAATGCGGGTCAGGGTTCAGACCGCCCTGTGTGGAGTTCCCACTGGTTTCCTCCCACAGTCTGAAGACGTGCAGGTTAACTGGCGGACTGTAAATGGCTCGTAGGTGTGAATATGAGCGAGAACGCTCGTCTGTCTCTGTGATTGACTGACGACCAGTCCGGGGCGTACCCCGCCACTCCCCCGCTGTCAGCTGACGACCCTCAACGATTAGACACTAAAGCTAACAAATGGATTCTGCAGGTTTATCTGAGGTGTCATCAGAACTGGACTTACAAAGTTCTGTATAACATATAAACATATAAAAGTTACTTAAAATATAAATTTTTTTCACAGTTTTTCTTTAAACATGAGTTTTCATGCTTGAAAATTAAATGTCAATTGAATTAAAATTAAAATTATTTGGTATAATAATAATAATATATTACTACGACAGTTGCCTTATGAGTTTTCTCAACTTTGTTTAAAGGACAGTTGCAGATTAACACCCTCCCGTTACAGGCATGTAGGAGAAACTACGGTGGCCCCTGTCTGTAGCCAACGTTTGGTTTCTCCGTTCTGGGTTACTGTAGACACATACGAAGGCCTCAGACCGAGCTGCAGTATTTAACAACCAGCAGCTCCTCTTAAACACTGGACCTGTGAGGGCTCTTTAACCCACAAACAGAAGGCTCAGTGGATTTCATAAAGCCTCAATCTGTTCTTCAGCGTACAACAGTGAACAGTTTGATCTCATCACAGAGCGTTATTGAGTCATTATTGGCCGTTTGATCGTAGAGATCAGTCGCTGTTTGATGAAAAGCTCATTATCACCATATGTTCTCTGGAGTTTGATCTTTAAGTGTTCACTGCAGATACCTGAGTGAACAAACACTCTTCAGTGCGCAGTGTAATTAAAACTGCATGTAGACGTTTAAATAAAGTGTTTGGTACAAACCCCGACTGGAGATTTCCACCTTAGATTAAGTCTTTTTAATCTGTATTTCATTATCAACAAGGAATTATTTATTAATAAATCAAAGTATGTTCACTTGAATCTATTTATTGGATGGCTGTGGGGAATGAACTCGTGGGCACGATGGACCCCCTACGACGCCTCTGATAGATAGAAGAGTAAGAAACAGGAGAAGAGGATTGAGGAGGGAGAGAGCGAGAAGGGAGGAAAAGGTTGCCCTGAAATTCCACCGCTCAGCTTTATGATGTTGATCTGCCCGTCTTCAAACCCCTCAGAGCATCTTCAGAGCGTTTTGCACCCGGTGGAGTTTGGGGGTTAACATCTCAAACATCATACTGTCAGAATAGTTTTTAATTCTTATTATTTTATTTACATCATTCACAATTTGTCTGTTGCTGTTTTGTAAATGCACCAGTCATCGTCAGCCCCTCCGCCTCCAGAGAGAGCACCTTTGGTCGTGCTACATTAAGCATGAATGAGGAGAAGGAGTGACGCTGGCGAGAACAAAGCGTTGAATCACAGAAATAATATAAATGGTATGGTACATATATAAATGGTTATGGTTAGAAAAAAAATTCAAGACCAGGGCCAATCAGAGGGGCAGAATACGTGAGGTAATTATCAGCTGCGTAACTCTTTGTAAAGGCATAGCTACCTTAACGCTCAGAAAACTGCTGAAAATTTATGAAAAATGTCAAAAGTATTGGTTAGAGCTAAGTTGTGGAACAATATTTGGTCCGAATCAGGCAAAGACAGAACCACGCTACATGGTTGATAAATACAGGCATTTCCGGCAGAAACAGACCAACACCCAGCTCCAGTGGGTCAGCAGTGATGATTGAGAGGGATTATTAGAGGTTTGTTTAGTAGGAATATCCTGCACTGTCTGCCTTTAGACTTTCACAGCTCAGATACAGACAGAAATGATGATGAGATGCACAGAACATACTTGAAATTCTAGTGGAGATCCCAAAGTTTCCAAAGATATCAAATCTGTCAGGACGAATTTAAGGAGGGAAAATGTGTCGAAAATATTGCAGCGGAATATTTCCATTTGGTTCAGCCTTAAAAAAAACATCTCTGAATATTTCATTCAGAATAAACACAAAAGCTTCAACAGACGCAGGAACCATTAACCTTCCTGACTCCTATCTGTTGTAAACAGTCCATGTTGAATCATGTTAAACTCTGAATACGACACATGAAATATTTATAGTCATTTCAGCTGCCTGACCTCATTCTATCAACAATCCAAAAACTTTCTCGACTCGAGCCGAGAAACACACCTCAAAAAGTACAGTTTGCACGAGGCAGCCGAGCCCGACCGCCACGTTTAAACACACATCCGTTAATAAAGAGGTTTTCATTCCCATAATCAGTCTATACGACGACGTCAGAATCGTAGACGGGATCCATCTCACACTGGAAATCCCACAATCCACCAGCACCACCAGGTCTTAAAATGCAAATATTCAGTCACAGGCTGCACTTTAATTCCCACTTCCTCCGTGACCGAACTGAAGCCCGAAAACCTCGAATGAACCCGGACCAGCTGACGGTTCAGAGAGATCAGAGCTCGTTCCAGGAAACATCATCAGGTTGTAAAATACCGAGGACGAAAGCTGACGGATTGATGAATAAATTAATTTTTAAAGAGACGTGTTTGATATTTAAAAATATACTTTTCATCAGCTTTCAAACAAAAAACAAGTTTACAGGCTCTAAAAAGCAAAACTTTAACTGTTAACTGAAAGTTAAAAAAATCATATTCTGCAGTCAAAACTAAATAAATACATTTATAAAATTCACAAAGAAACTAATATATACGCACACATATTAATGAATTATAGTAACATGTTGTGTAACTTAAACGTAACATAAAACGCTTTTACACATTAAATTAATCGAATTAATTCAGATGTCTTGGTTTCTTAATATTTCCATAGTTTCAGTTACTTTTTTATGTATTTAAATATTTCTTTTACTGAAAAAAGTGATTCAGTTTCATTTAACATGTAGATTACCTCAATGTATTTGATTACATCAATGTATTTGATTTATTAGTATAAAAAAGCATATATACAATAACCATTCAAAATATATATTTTATTTTAAATCATTAATTATTAATTTTATCTTTAACTGTTTATCACTGAAACTTGCGCGACTCATTAACAAACTCTGAGTTTCACCGTTAGAGGCGCAAAATGTTCCAGAGTAAAAAGTTAGTTAGTTAGTTAAACGAAGTTCAACTTGATAGAGACGACTCGCTGGATTTCTGAGACGTCGACCTCAGAGAGAAACACCTTTAACCGACAAACACACACACTCACACACAATCACACACCTTATGCAGTGACTGACGAGTGTCTTTGCTCAAGAGGCTCTCAGTCAGTAGTGTGTGTATGTGTGTGTGTG
>NW_023340268.1:836615-836776 GCF_004916995.1 Morone saxatilis
TTAACTTGTTCTTTTCCTCTTGTTTATTTATCTGTGTTATGTATGATTGTGTGTGTGTGTGTGTGTTGTTTGTGAGGCACTTTATGACAGTGATTTAGAACATGCTGTATAAATAAAGCTGAACAGAGACAGTTAAAATCAACTGTCAATTCACTGATTTC
>NW_023340268.1:836806-840961 GCF_004916995.1 Morone saxatilis
TCGTTTTAATGAGGACATTTTCAGTGCTGTTTTCTTAGCATTAAGCTAGCTGTGTGTTTACAGGGACGTGGGGACTCTTGACTGTTTTTTAGGCATACTGCTGATTAGCTCTGAATTAATTCCAGTATCAGGTTCAATTTCTCACTTTTACAAACCATATTTCATGAACATGGGTTCAGAATGAATCAAGTTACAGTCGATATTGTAGTGAATCTCAGTGTTGTTGACTAGTGGATCTGACCTCCGCACAGACGCACAGCAGTGGCCAGTGAGGTATCTGTTTCTATATCTATGGTCAGACCTAAAATAGTTTTATCTTCATGATGCATTAGTATCATTACCTAATCACCTAAAGTCACCTAAACTGGAGGTTTCCAGCCAGCAGCGACAACGTTGCGTGACTCTGTTACAGAAAGAAAAGCCTGTGCAGCTTCGTCTTCATCCCTGGCTGCTGCAGCTCTTCTGGGAGCCTCTGAGTCAGACGAGCTGATTAAGTTGCGTTTTTCTTGACCAATGGAGTGCAGCGACACACAATTAGGATGCCGACGTGCTGCTCTCCGCGGTTGTTATTTCTCAGGCCCAAAATGACCTCCGGGAAAGACTTGTAGGATGTATGAGGAGGAGGAGGAGAAGGAGGAGGAGGGGGGTGAAGATAGCCTGCCCAGCATGCTGCTCATCACGGTGCGTTTGATCTATTGCCTGCCACCTCCCTCCTCCCCTCCCCTCCTCCCCCTCCTCCTCGCTCAGTCATACTCTGGCTGTTTGAGCCACCCGTCCATTACACACACCGGCATCCACTGGATGTGATTTAGGGAAGGTAAAAATAACTTCCTTCCTCTTCTCTGGCTTTCCATCTGTCCGTCCACAGGTCTCCTCCTCCTCTCGGTCTTCTCGCCACCTGCTCCGGAGCAGATCGGCAGGTAGATCAGCACAGCAGCAGCTCCGAGGGTTAGAGGTTCCTGCCGCAGGAACAAGAACACCGAAACCGGAACGGCACATGGGGTTTCCTGCTCGACACAACGGGTCTTACAGTCACATAGAGCTGATATTCTGGTGATTTTTTTAGCAGTTTTAAGTTGAGTTTATACGATAAAAAATTAATAATTGTACATTTCTAGGGCTGTAAATAATAATTATAATTATTGTTTTAATTAAACAGTTATTTTATCTAAAGCATGTCATAAAATAGCAAAAGAACGCTCATCACAATGCTTCCAAAAGCCAAAGATATTCAGTTTCCAGTTATATAAAAGAGACGATTTTCCACATTTTAAAAGCTGGATCCAGGACATGTTTGGCACTTTATTTTGAAAAACTGACTGATTGGATCTCGGCTCTAATACTTTTCACACTCAGTCTCGTTTCCATTTTCTCGATGGCACAACAAGCTCATTCAGTGCTCCTATGTGTTCTACTGAGCTCTTCCCGTCCATCTGGTGTTTGGAAGCCTTGCTTGGATTTTGGTGATTTTTGGCTATCTTGCTAGCAGGTAGCATTAAATCCGCCATTTGCAGGGGGGGCGTACTGAGGAGGAGAATGGACTTTGAGGACGCCATCTTAGTAAGTCCCCATTAAATACATTAAATACATTGAATTTGCCCTGGTCACCTGTAAGACATCGTTATAGGAAATTTGTCAAACGGAGGCAGTCTCACAGACCAGGACCACCAGGTGCTGAAGCATGCAGGAAACCTGGCTCAACATTGCTGCAACACACTGTGATGTGATTTGGCTAGGTGCTGTGTCAGCCAATCAAACACATGCAAGCAAACATCCCTGGTAGATTACTTTATGCTGCAGTGGTTTAAAATCCTGTATTTCACTGTCTCACCTGGACCTTGAACAACCTGCCAGCTGTTTCAATGCACAGAGCCAACTGTAAAGTCTGGAGGAGTTTGGGAAAGCTTAATGCTGCAACAACCACTGATATGTTAAACAATAGTGTCTCAACATGGAGGTGTCCCCGTGCACAAACTGCTCCATAAAGAAACTGGTTTTCCGGGCCTGGTCTGGAAGAACTTGGAAGGTCTGCTCAGAGTCTTGACCTCAACCCCAATAAGCTGCTTTGGGATCAACTGGACCGCCGACTGTGAGCCAGACCTGATCACCCAACATGGACCTCATTAAGCAGGTTCTACATCGGCAGACAGAGTTGACGTCATAAGGCATGGGTCTGCCTCTGTGACTTCATTTTATTCTGAACGTCACACAGCAGTATAGACAGCAGTTTCTATACATTTTATATCAGCTTTGTTGTTCGCAGCCAAACAAATGACGGCACCTTTGACCTTTTTTCACATTTCTTAAAAATAGAATTTATTTGTATATGATACAACAACAACTAGAAAGAACAAACTTATAATCATGTGGGCTAAAAATGTTTGACAGTTTGACACCGCCGTCTCGAGGAATGAGTGAAAGCTGAAGACTCCCCTACAGCGTACTCTCTCAACTGGTGGGTCGCGGCCCAGTTGGGGGTCACAAACTCTGATGTCTGACTTTTATTTTGACAGAAAAGCTTCCACAAATGTCTGTTAAGTATAAACCTTATTTTGTGTGTAAGTTGTGTGACATTCAGACGTCCACATACTTTTGGCCTTGCAGTGTATATTATAACAGACTGTGCTGTACTTCTGTAACGTCTGTGTGGTTGTGAACGTCCCCCCTTTGATGTATCTGCCTGAAGAGGACAGAAGAGGAACTCTGTGTACCAGAAAGTGTTCAGTAAGTTCAGGCTGGTCTTTCCCCCCCAAGTCCCCCCTCTCGCTCTCTCTCTTGTCACATATAAAGGAAGGAAGTGTGAGGAAATCAGGAAAGCAGCTGCCAACACATTTCAGCCTTCATCAGAGCTTCACAGCCCCACCAGACCGCACTCTCTTTACACTAGTTTCCTCCAACACACATTTGCACTTGAAAAGGGATCCAAATATTCAGAGTAACTCCTCGAGGGCGCTCCTGATTTAATGCGTGAAGGAGGCTTTGCTCAAATATTGTCCTGTGGCCTGATTTAGCGTCTCCTGAAAGTCGTACAGAGGATGGCCGCATGCGTTCCTCACATTTACAATTCATCCACTTTCTGGCTTTCGATTCATGGAACACTTTTCTGTCTAATCTTCTAAAGCAAGCAATTTTCTTAATAATCGGGACAGAAAATAAAGACAGAATCAGCTTTTTAGGGGATCGGAAGAAATATAATAAAATAAATTGTGTGTGACATTTCAGCTAGCATGTGCCTGTGTTGCTACCGTGGCAACCAGTGCTGTAATGACAGTGTTTATAATGTCTAAACGCATAAATCCAGGCTCTGTCAGAGTCAAGAGCTTTCAATCTGTTTCCATTTTACCAAACCGATCTGTCAAAACGCAAATGACTTGAGTACAGATTCCTTCCGATAACATCAAACTGTGAAAGAACCGTCAGAATTAATCTCTCATCCTTCAAAAAATCACAACCATAAGCTTTTTCTTTCTGCCAGCAGATTTTCTTTTGGACAAAATGCAGCAATGCCGTTTGTGTTTTTCTTCAAAGTATCAGACCGAATGTTCACATTAGTTGCCAGCAACTGGCTGCTATCAAAGTATACAGCATTATAGCCAAACTGTTACAGGAAGAATGTGAAAAAAAATACAAACTCAGTGGATGGTGGTAATTGTTCTACTAAAGTAAGTGTTACCAAACCACTGGTATAAATCATGTTTTTAAGCAACATTTACTTAAGGTGTGTAAGAAAACTTAAGAAACGACCTATAGCTCAGCATTTGGTTCACTTGTAAAGTAAATTGTCTAATAGAACAATGGTGAAGCATCAGGGACAAGAAAGAATCCTATTAAGTCTGTATGGTTGTTAAAAATAAGAAAGAAATACATAATACAGACAGATTTGAATAAAATGTTCAGGAACAGGAAATAACAAACTGAAATATAATGATATAAATGCTCTTGAAACAATGGTTACATACAATCTAGAGAAAGTTGGAACACTGATTACCTCGATTAACCTGAGCGAAAAAATCAAACCTCACTAACTAATAAATAACACATACGATCATTAGTTACAGTTGCATGTAGTAGGCTTAAGACGTTCCTCTTTGATAAAGCTTATAGTTAGGGCTGGATCAGGTGAGTCCTGAACCATCTCTTAGTTATGCTGCTATA
>NW_023340268.1:841061-846484 GCF_004916995.1 Morone saxatilis
CGTCATTTTGTCTTGCTAGACTCCATTCGGCTATATATTCATCTTGATATTTATTTGTTTACTTATTATTTAGTTATTTTATTAAGTATTTATATTTGCTACAGTTGCTTTGTCGTCTGCTTCGCGATCCTTTCCCATTCGTTGGCTGCTCATCGTCATGTCGTTTGTCTTTTTCTGGTGTATGATCGTCATCTGATTCTATTTACTACTTAATGTATGTTGTTGCTTACTGCTTGTTGCTGGTACATCGTCTGCTCTCTCTTCTGTTCTCCTTCTCTTCTCTCTTCCTGTTCTCTCTCTCTTCTCTTCTTCTTCCTGTCCTAGTTTCTGCCTGCTTAATAAGGCATTGTTTTTCCTTTGGCCCCTTGTTCTCCCTATAGTCGCTTTAGTTTGTGCTCTGATTGTGTTGGTATCTGTTGCTGGGTTTTGGTCGTTTTGTAAATGTTAAAAGGGTTGTTTGTAGTTCGGCTAAGATCCTTGCCTCTTATTTTGAAAGTGTCCTGATGTATTATGATTTCTGTTTAATGAATTGGCGCGTGTTTTTTATAATATTATTACTAATTAATGTTGAATTTAATTGAAATTGAATGTGTATTTATGATAAAATGATTCAGAGTTTTTTGTTCTTTTTATTGCCAGCATTATGGCAGCAGTTTTGGACCCGAACCTGGTGGGTTGTATCAAAGCAACCAGGTCACATTTGATGCCAAAATGTTTGCTTTATAGTCTGCTACCATAGAACTGCATAGGAATCCACAATTTTAATGCAATGCGTGTGGGAGCTTTTTAATCAGCTGTAAGAATAAAAACATGCTGTGAGAGCAGTGTACAAACTATAACCTAACACCTTACCTATAGAGGGTGGTTATGCCAGCCTCAAGAGAGGACTGACTGACTCACGATTTGGCGTGCAGACTGAGTGGGACTAAACTTAAGTGTAGTAATGTAACAGCATGCATGCCAGTATCTTTATTAAATGAATTAGATCACACTCACGCATGGATCATACATCAGTATTAGCCTAATTGTACATATGATTCATGATGAAGAAGATACAGAAAGAAATGAATGGCAGAAATAGCAGATTGTCCCCCTGGCTCCCCTGTAGTTTGCACCCTGAGCAGTTATAGTTAAATAGAAGTTGTTGGTATGTAAAGAAAAACAGTGGTTTTACTGTGAAAAAACACCCTAATTGAAAACTGGGATTTGCCTACAGTGTGAGGATTTACCAGCAAATCATGTGACTGTTAGCTGCTGCAGCACCAGCCGGTAGCAAACAGAGAGACGAACACAGCTCTGAGGTGTCCAAACGTTCGCTCGGACTGCTATTTTTACCCACTGGCTGTCTGGATGTCTGAGAGGGTCCCGCCAAAATAAAATAAAACTCCTGTCCCTCTTCAACCTAAAGGCGGTGTCAGGGGAGTCGTTCAGCTCAAGGGGGGACACGGCCATTGATTTCTTAGTGCCTTCCCAGCCCCCTTACCTCAGCGTGATGAACACCTTCACCAAGGCCACCGGTGACTGCGAAGAAGAGGGAGGAGGAGGAGCGGGACAGTGTGGCCAGAGCCTTGGGAAATCAGACCATAATTAAAAAGCCAAAGACCCCCCGAGCAGGTGGTAACCAGGAGAGGAGACGGAGAGAGGAAAAATAAAGAAAATGAAATGGTGGAGGGGGTGAAAATAGAAAGGGCAGAAAAGGGAGACTGATGAGAGTGAGAAAATGGAAAATAAAAAATGAAGATGAAACAGCTACAGTGGGAAAAAAGGGAGGAAGGAGGCGAGAGGAGAAAATGGAAGGTGGACATGGTGGAGGAAAAAGAGACAAAAGCAGGAGCGGTGGGGTAAATACAGAAGAAACCGGAATAATTGAAGTAGATAAAACTGAGCAGAAGGCGGATTGAAAGATTGAGAGACCTGTGGAGAGAAAAGAGCTGGAGACTGAGAGCTGGAAATAAGAGACAAGATAAAGAAAAGGAAAGGAAATGAGAAAAGGAAGGCAGCGAGTGAGAGGAGTAATTACTGAGTGGGGAGATGTCAGCATGTTGACCTCAGCAGACAAACACTCGGCTCGCTGTCAACACAGAGCCGCCGCTACAAAATGAAATACTCCTCATAATAAAGAAGAGGTTTTACAGAGAGAATACGGCAGCGAAAATAACTGGTTTGACCTTTTATCTCCACAAACCCTCACAGACTAATTTATTAAGAATCTGCTGCATCTTTTACACACAAACAGGAACAACTTGGTCCCATTCAGCATTTATGCGTCTGAGCAGACGAGCATGACGTGGAGTTCCCCAGGGCTCAACCCTTGGTCCCCTTCTATTTAACATTTACAGGCCTTAACCCTAAAAAAGCCAAATTATCCAACAAAATAAAATTGTCATAATTATGCAGACGACACAGAAGTTTATCTAGCTTTGTCATTTTGTCAAGATTTTATAGGCTCAGTAATTTCCTTTTAAAGTGCAATGAAGGAATGACTTTAGAACTGATATAACTAATAACCAGGTTTTTTTTTTTTTTTTACATGTATTTTGTTTTCTACTCCTAGTTTTGTAGCGTTGTGTGTTTGTTACTGCTGTTTACCTCATTGTCTTCCTTTTACTAAAAGATAAAAAAGGGATGTTTCACTCTTAAAGATCTTAAATGTATATAAATACAGAAAAAACTGGGAAAAAGATCATCGTTGGAAACTGTTTGCAAAACTGTTTGGAAAAGGGCAGGCACGTTCAAGAAATACACAGCAGGTGATTGGATAAACCATCCACCACCTTTTATTGTCTAAACCAATCAGATTAGTGAACCATGAAATGTAGAAGAGAGACAGAAAACACATTTTCCATCTTTCTTTTAGATATTACAGATAATTTACTTGGTGGAACCAAGCTACAGATAATCTAACCCTGTCAGTTGGTAGTTTAATTCATTTAGTTTATTTGCCAGCGTTACTTAAAGCATTTTGACATCCTTTATTTCTTGTGTCTTTGTGAGATATTTTCACCATCATTAGATAATTCAAGCAGAAAGACACAAGAAGCAGGAATGATGTCATATAGGGACATCCTGGCCTTTGCCCACAACTCTTTAATAAAGGCCTTAATGCAACGTACACTCTGTATCACACTTTCATCATCGCTTTCCAGAATTGTAGATACGTTCAGTCCAGACGTCTCTCTGCAGTGACGGGAAGAATAAATGTCGAGGGGAAGCACTGGACACATCAAAGTCTTTCTCTGCTCAGCGAGACGCCCACGTCCTCCTCTCCCAACGGAGCGGCGACCTGCCCGCCATTGTGACTCTAATCTCCTCCACACGTCTGACTCTTGCACACTATGTCAGCTCTAATTGGCCATTACAGCAGCCTGGTGCCAAAGCCCTAACCGTAGCCCCGGCTGAACTTTTAGCCTCGCTGATTAGCCGACATTAGCCGTTGTCATTGATATCGGCAGGCGACCCTCTTGTGATGGTTAAAGGGTCCCCGTGTGTCATCGCCGTAACGTGGGATGAGTTTGATGGAGTGCGGACGTTCTGTGCAGTCCGACATAGCAACACTGCAGACTCAGAGAAGGTGAGACGGAGGCAGTGAATGTGAATAAGGGCGTGTTGATGCGCTCTGGCGGCAGATAATTCAGTTAACCTTTATTTCACCTGGGGAAGGTTGGTGCGGCGTGGACGGACTCAAATAAATCTGGACGTAAATGTGCATAACTGAGAACATTGGTTTGATTTACACAGCATGAACAACAGCAATAGTTACCCAATGATGTGTTTTTCTGAGCTCCTTTATTGACCAGAGGACACTGTATGGAAGCCTGAAGGTGACATTAACAATGAAGAGTCACATTTTCACATTGCAGTCATTGTTAAATGGAGCCAGCAGGTGTCAAAGAAATGTTTTAATTAATGTGCACGCTTATTTAATGAGGAGCAGCAGGCTAACAGCTGAGCTTTTGTATTGATGTCTACTGAATTCATTCCATCATATTATTATTGTTATATTACTGCATTCAGTACATTCTCACCTACCATCTAACCCTGTGCCCTAGGAGTTACGTTGATATATTACCAGTGCCTGAAACTTCAGATTTTTGTCCACAAGTACCCTTATACTTGAGGGATATACAATAAAAGTCATCAGTAACTGTCCAAAAATAACTTTACTTTGATGCTTTGATATATGCCCCCAAGTTTAGTTTTTGGAGCTGGTGAGATACTCCTAAATGTTTCTGTAACTGTGCAAACACATTGCTAGCTTAACGCTAAGATAACAGCACTGAAACAGCCAAAAGAATCAGGGTTATGTTGAATAAGGGTACTGGCACCTTTTAATTCAGGCACTAGTGGATGCTGAAGAATCATTATCAACATCTCCAGTCTTTAGAAACCTGGATTTCATCCACTCCAGAATTCTGTTAAACCCTTAAAAAAGTTTTTTGAAACAACACAAAGGGGCTTCACCTTCACTCGCAGCGCTGCAGATGAACCCAAACTGTCGCCTGCCGCCTGCTTATTTCCCCGTCAATAACACTGAGGGGGCCGAACGCAAACAACAACAGCAACCTGTCCCCGAATACACTCTATTAACTCGGAGCAGAGCTATGACTCAAAGCACCTGATTTGCAATTTAGCAGTAGCTGAGGGCCAACAGCAGCTCCGCTCATTAACAGCAGCGCCAACGCACCGCGAATACACAACCACGGGCCTCTCTGGCAGCCTAGCAACAATGCACCTGATTGGACTAATTACACACCATTATGCTGTTGTGTTCAGACCACCAGTCCCGAATTAATGCACGACTCGTCAGCTTTCTTTGCCTTTGAAAATCATATCTAAAGACTATTAGCAGGTTGAAATACATTAAGAGGCACATTGAACAACTTCTGATGCGCACTGCTGAATCACAGCTCATTTATGATTTAGATATTCTGTCGGTTCGACATGAAAGGGAGCGTTTGAGAGTGGGAAACACTGAGAATGCAGAGTAAACACAACCAGAAGACTCTCTAACAACGTGTTTGGGTATCAATCGTTGACAGACAGCGACAAATAATTCATCAGTGATCAAATGTTAATGCCGCTCAGCACAAAGTGTTTCTAGTTAAATACAAATTCAACAGCATCTTTTTAAGTTATCTCCCGTCAATATGCAGCCAATAAACTCCAAAACCAGAAAGCGCCAAAACCAGAACCGTTACGTAAAGACGAGTGTTTTCAAGAGGCGATTCAAAACTGCTGCACTGAATGAAGTTTAATCAGAGCACCTGCAGCCTCTCGACACCTTCCCACCACCCACTGGAGAGCGTTAATCGGTCGCCGCTGCTGGCCAACGGGGTCGCCGAGGCATGCTGGGAAACATCACGACAGCAGAACTTCAAACTGCAGACTTCACACTAAAGATTGTTTTAATAAAATGCTGAAGG
>NW_023340268.1:846584-851638 GCF_004916995.1 Morone saxatilis
ATCAGCAGTAACTTAACAAGACTCCTCTACAGATGAGAGAGAACATGAATAAAATACAAGCTATCTATAGCTATAATAAAGCTATCTGAAATACAGACAGGCTCGGCACATGTTTAAAGTGCTAATGGAAACCAGCGTAGCATGTGTCGACTCAGCGGGCAAAAGTGCTAATGGAAAATCCCTCTAAGACCATTTATTAGAGTAAAGTTATTGTATCAAGCAGTTTGATCTGTTTTAGATTAAATTAATAGTTTAACCAGTCCCAAAACCAGCAGTTCCTAGATCAACCTTCTATCTATCTATCTATCCATCTATTACAGTTGGGACATATGTTCCAACTGGCCTTCACCTGTCCAATGCGTTAGCACCCTGTGAACACCTTCCCTTCAGCTGAAGATGGTCAGGAACATGGGAAAGAGAGAGGATGCAGCAAAGAGCCACAGGTCGGATTTGAACCCATGGCTGCTGCAACAAGGTCTCGTACGTGGGGGGCAGGTGAGCCATCAGAGCCCCCCACGACCCCAGTACATTCAGCTGGGAGATCAGCAGCAAGTTCACTTTGTGCAACGAGCTCTAACAGCTTTAATAAAGAAAATAAACTCATCAAATTGCAAGAATGGAAAAGGACATATATAAAAATACGTTTCTCTCCAGTTTAATCGCCACGTTTGCTCACAGAAACAAAATAAAACTCACCAAACCGTCTGTATTAGTCTTTACACTGTTCCAACAATCACAACTCTGGTGTCTAACTGGTTCTGTTCAATTTACAGTCTGAAATATAAAAAATTGTGTTTAAATTCCTTTAAAATGTTGTATGAATAAATGTTTTGGTTTGAGACATCAGTGTTATTTAACCTATTTAGAGTTCACAGAGTTTTACTGTATTCAACCTACCCAACAGTCGTTTACTTTGTTCACCGTTTATTTTACAGTAGCTCCACAAGTATATATTTTATTTTGAATGATGGAGGTCGGCCCGTCCGGTGGAGCAGAGCGACCGCCCTTCAGAGCGCCGTCTGGTTGTTACCGTAATGACGTTAAAGTGACATTTGATTGTGAGCTGGTTTGTTGGTGCTTTTGAAAAAGGTCAGATGGAAGAAGAACAGAGATCAGAATTGATGCGGATGTTGATTTATCTCTGTGTAATGTCTCGGTTATGACGAGTCATGTCTGGATTTGAATTATTCATACAGATTGATATAAATCAGACGTTGCCGTGCTGCTCATTGAGTCCCGTTGGACGTCCGTTGACTGATCGGTGGAGCTGAAGAGGTGAAACTGCAGGACGACGCTGTGAATCCCTCACTGATGAATCCTGATATTTTACAGGTCCAACATTTGCATAAAGGTTCTGTGCAGAGAGTTGTTTTTATTGCCCTCTAAATTAGTGTCATTGTGTGTTGTGATTCATCTCGTTCCACCTTTCTACAGGTTATTATTGGATTTTCTCTGCAGCCAACGTGGCATTTATACAGTAACATCTTTACTTATTCATTCAGACTGTATTAGAGAGCACAGAGAGAACACGGGTCCCATTAACTTCTATAAGCAAGTTACATCTTGTTAGTGTTTAAATGTGCAGCTTATTTTATCCAGCTGTATTGTAGGGTTGTGTCCGGTAGCCAAATCGTAGCAACCAGTAGTCCCTTCCCAAGCAATAAAACACTGATAGTATTGAACCTTATGGAGAAATGAGTCAACTTCTCACTTGATTTATGAGTTTGACAGTTAATTCCTAAAGTTTATGGTCTCAATCTCTAGTTTCACCACCATGTTTGTCTGTTCTGCCCCCTACTGGTCCACCAACTCCACTTCCAGCGACAGAAAGTCTCTCATTGAGGTGCTAGCCACACCTGCTTATATCAGTATGGCTGCTTTAATTTCAATGCACAAATAAGTACTAATGTCTAAAAAGTGTTCAGTATGAATTAATAAAAGTTAACGGAGGGAATCACTTTCCCCAGAGAGGTTGCTGCAGATGCAGGAAGGCGGCGTATGATTGAGTGCGTACGAGATGTGGTTGGTGAATGCAAAATGGATGTACAGCCTTTTTTGAACTGAGCACCGTATATTAAATGTTAAAATGTATTCCATAAATTGTCCACCTCACCGGCAGCGGCGTTAACAAACAGCCCCGCCGGCTGGCGGAGGGCGTTTGCTTCGGTGATAGATTTGTTTTCAGTCGTCTCCTCCGTATGAAGTCATATCCATTCCTGCAGAAACCCCATCACGGAGCCATGATAGAGGCATCTATCAAACTGTATGTGTGCGCCCGCCCGCCAACATTAGTGCATCATGTACCGGTGGATAAATGTGTGTTTGTGTGTGTGCACTGCAGCCCTGATGCCTCTGCTCACATCACTAAATATGGACCTTTTCTGACCTTTGCACGAAACGCACTGGAGCCCTGATCTCTTATCGATTCTGCCTCTTAAGTACACTCCAGGTATGACGGCAGATGGAGATGAAGAGGCTTCAGAATATAGAGTGTAAAATGAAGCAGATACGCAGCTCAATATATGGAAAGTTGTCCAGATTACAGTGTTGATCAGCTAGAAAGGAATCAGCGGCTGAACCTTCTCGACCTCAGTGTGAACCGCCGCAGCGTTTAATGAGCTGCGGCGCCGACTCACATGCTAAAAAGATTGAAAAATGAACTGTTAGCGGCTGCAGAGAATCTGCTGTGTGCTTAAAGGAGAAGGCCGATGTATGTGTGAAAGACTCACAGCAGAAAGACAAAGACAGAGTTCAGCAAACTGTTGACTGAATGTTAAACGATAAAAAAACTCAGAAAGGAGGAGCTGAAACAGTCAGTGAATCCATTTGGGTTTGGATAAAATAAGCATTTATAAAGCTTATATATATCACTATAAAGACTTTTGTCCTATGTTAGTTTCAGACAGATTATTGTATCTTTGCACATTGCAAATATAATTTATGTCAATACTAACTTCTTCTTTCTGTACAGCTCTTCAGTGATTAATTTAAGTATAATAAGTATATTCTCACGAGTGTACGTCAACCTTTATCCTTAATTGACGTCTTTTTTATCATTTAATAAACTCATATCGTATTATATAGAATTAAAAACTGTACAATGAACCAAACAGTGAACTCAGTAACTGCAGGAAGTTTGTGAAAAACAATGCTGAGATATCGGCCTACTGTGGATATTTTTAGGTTTTCTAGAACATCTTAAAATCAAGAAGGCCTCGTGACCTCCTCATGAAGCTTTGGCAGAAAAATTATTATTTAAAAAATTCCCTAAAAAGAAAAATAATCTGCTAAAAAATCATCCAAATCACTGGTTACTGAGTTCATTATTTGGGTTCATTGTATAGTTTTTAACATGTAACAAAATGATAAAAAGGCTCCCTTTAAGGAAAGAGCAGTGGTTGCTCTCGGACAAAGTAAGCAAAGAAATAAAGGTGATAAAATGAAATAAAATCAATCTAAAGACTGATGGGATGATTTGGAGTCTTCTCAACATTGGAATGATTTATAGTCGCTGTGGAAAATAGGCGGTTTGGTCCTTTAAAGCTCGAGCAGAAATTCTCGAACAGTTCCTCCAACTTTCCAGGTAATTGTGTGAGAACAATCGATACTAACCAGCAGTGAAGAATGAGCTGCGATTATTCAGCAGAGTCTCCGCAGACGTTCAGGCTGCAGATCAGGCCCCGGATACGGTTATGTTACCCATGGCAACCATAAAAAAATCAATTAGCGGCCCCGCTGATGCTTCAGATCTGCTGCCTGCAAGTTTTTACCAAAACAGAAGCCAAACGAGGATCTCGTGACACCAGCGGCAGCGTTTAAGCTTTAAAACAGGTGACTGTGATTGCAGACTCCCAGGGGATTGTGGGTATTTTTCGTGAACAGCTTTAAAATGAGCTGTTTAAATGAATATCTCTTGTTATTTAATCAGTAAACAATCATTGAGTCTTTAATTTAATGACAGGATCCAAATAGATAAAAACACAAAGTTATATCTTTAAGTTCATTATTTTGTTTGCGAAACACTTTTAATTTAATTTAAGCAAATAATTATTATAATTTCATTAATGAAGCAGGAAGCAGGATGTGTTTGTCTCGGTTAATGACTTTAAATTGTAACGTTTCCAAAGTAATCTGTTAATCAAGTTTTAATCAGTGTGGCTCAGACAGTTTGCATCCATATTGTAATTCACTCAAAGATGATTAATGAAAAAAAAGATATTCGTCTGCTAAAACAGCTCATTTTAAAGCTCTGCGTCCTGTTTATGAGCACACTAATAAAAACAAAATACCCAGAAGCCTTCGTTTAGTCTTCATCTGGTTGTCAGAGATGTTTTTTTTAATATATTTTCTTCATATCTTCTCCTACAGGAAGGTCAGACTGAGGCTGTTTTCTCATTAAATGGCTCCTTTAGTTTAGTAATCGCACTTCCAAAAATCTGTGAAAACTCAGAGGAGGAACTTTGTGGTAAATTTACATTTCCCACAATGCAACTCTGAAAATACTGTCTTTCATTAGACCCCTGCCATTTTGTCATACACACATTCTGTCAGTTTAGGGGTCATTAACAGACTTATATTCATTTCCTGGAGAATTAACCTTTAACAATCGACCCCAAAAATAATCTTTTCCCAAATTTAAAAGAAAATAACTTTTTACACTCTGTTACAAACATTTATTAACTGTTTCAGGTAAAAATGTGCGATTTGCAGCAGAATATTATGTGAAATAAGCATTTAATAAGCATTTTAAATCGCTCTGACAGTGAGCCCAATGATACCGCTGCCTCCACCATCACTGAAGTTTTAAAACAATGTAGTTATTGTTCTCACTTAAAGCTCCAGTGTGCCGCACTGAGGAGGATCTGTTGTCAGGAATATAATCTTCATAGGTATGTTTTTATTAGTGTATAATCACCTGAATATAAGAATCAATGTGTGTGTGTTACCTTAGAGACGTATTTATCTACAGAGGGAGTGGGTCCTCTTCTGGTGGAGTCCACCATGTTGAACCGCCATGTTTCTACAGTAACCCAGAACAGACAAACCAAACACTA
>NW_023340268.1:851738-854428 GCF_004916995.1 Morone saxatilis
AGATTTGTCTGAGTTTGAACATTGTTGGAAACATTTAATGTAAAGCAACAACTCAACATGTAGAACATAAAGTTTATACACTGCTTAATGAGGAAATGTTATATATTGGAGACTTTTCAGTTCGATCCTGTACAATCCAGGACAGGTGGGCGCTCGGTCAGGCGCCGCGCTCCCTGGGTTCAGCCTTTAATGTTTTTATGTCTGATAATAGTGTGTTCCTGCGTAGGAAGAGAGAATCAATAAGGTTTTATTCGACTGGTGGATCCCTGTGTTTCTTTGTGTGTGCATGTATACGAGTGAACATCCTGTGTGTGTGTTTGAGGCTCAGCGAATTTTGATTTGAAACAATCGTGCCGAGCTGCCCGTTGAGATGAGCTCCTGCAGGACTTGATTGGTTGATTATGAAGGACTGTGTGTTTCTGTAGGCAGCCTGCTGATGAAATATATCAGGTTTAATGGATTGTTATTGACTTATCAGCCTTCTGTTGCTTCGGTTATTAGTGGGAGAGGCTTCCAGTGCAACTGTGTTTTATTTTGAAGGGTGCGATTATGTCAGTTAATGTGAGATTAAAAGGAAAGAAACATTTCAGGTGATCTGGGGAGACTCTTAACGAGCCAAAAACAACACGAGGTAGTGAGATCAGTGTGTTTTTTATGTGCAACACAAGTTCATAATTGCCAGAAATTCTGGTACATCTGGACGTTTTAATCGCTGCTTCCCACCTGAGATCCATTTGTGTTTTTTAATGAATTTTCTGCTCTGATCTTCGTGCTGGTTTTTAGTCTCTATGGTGATACAGTCAGGAAACAACATTCCTCCATCAAGTGCAGGTTCCCAAATCTTTTCCTTATTTATCATCCAGTAAACTGAACTATAAACTAAGCTTTATCCAACGAATACAGAACAGCTGAAAAACAAAAACTGCAGGAAGTTTCTGATATTTTTAAAAACTGTATAATGTATAACTATATATTTCAACAATCATACAGACTTACAGACCAATTCAGTGTTTTATTCCCCAATACTTTGTTCTAATACAGCTTGTGTTCAGTTCTTTAGAGTTTAGATATTTAATAATAAGTGATGAGTTATTTTTACTCTGTTGAAACAGTTTATATCGATAAATTTAAGTTAGAAAAACTCAATTTTGTACGTTAAAAACATCCTTGATTAATTATGTCAGTGTCACTACTTGATCAAGAACGTTTTTAACTTCAAAAACTTTTAGTTTTAGTTTTTAGAGTTAGTTTCACTTAAAATCAGCTGCAACAATTTCTTCAGTTGAATGAATTTAACTGGCTTTACAACTAAAATTTTAACTAAACTTTTTCACAGAAATGAAGGAAATGTTGAAATCCAGGTTGTGAACAACTTATTTACACCAAACGGCAACTTCCAAAAATGGCAAAACCTGCAGTTCCTCTAACGTCCACTAGATGCTCCAGCAGTGAGTCTCCATAAGGCCTCATATTATAATAAACTGTACAGCAGAAATAAACATGTTTACAACCTGGAGTTCATTTCCCAGTTCATGATGAACAAGACATGACAAATTATCATATTTGTCAATTGAGTCTGCTGGAGAGTGATTGTGTATTTTCACATCTAACTTGGTAAATTAAGTTTATTTCGACTAAATCAGCAAACAAAGACAATTTTAGAGGGGTTTATTTTGTTCCTGTCGAGTTTTAAGTTTTGTTTCTAATGATAATCTGCTCATTGACATTACTGGTTTTGTCTGTTAGTTCATCAGCAGACTGTTGAACACATAAAACATTATTCTGCGTGCTCCTGTGGATGAAAACCTGCATCTGTCCCAACTTTTAAATAGCTGAAACTCTGCAGGAATATATTTAAACCAAATCTGGGTGAAACGGGGACATTCCTATGAAGCTTACAGGCTCTATCCTTTAGCTATTAAACACACTATCAGGGAGCGACTTTGACTGGAAACGTCTCCGCCTTTAAACTCGGCCACATCCATCCGGACTCTATTAGACGGCACAATCGGCTAAAGAGCTTCTGTCTGGGGACGCTATTACCTGCACTAAGTAACGGCGGAGGAAAGATAACGATTATGGAGCCTCCATCATTTTTCCTCTGCTCCTCTCTTCCCGCACAAACCACAGGTGGAGAGAGCTCGGTGGATGGAGGGTTTAGTGGGGGTCAAACCTCCTTCGTCACTGTCTGGGCTGCACGCCGCATCGCGTCGATAATTGAGGGAGCCGTATTGATATCCTGCACAGCGGCCAAGAAGGAAAATCACCCCTATTTACTGTTAATGGCTCCGAGTGGAGACGGATGCTTTTGATGGCGCACAGAAAGGCAGAGCAGCTGCAGGGCGGCGGGGGAGAGTTCATCTCGAAATTAGCCTGGAAAAGAAATCACACACAAAAAAAGAAAGAATTACGGGCAATAAAACAGGATTTAGCTCAACAATTGGAGCTTTTGTTGGTAAAAGTCGAGCAGAAAGTGTCTTCGTTTCTCTGTCACAATAAACAAGATAAACACCATAAACACGACGAGGCGACTCAAAGAGAGAGGCTACAGTCCTTTACATCACTACATCCACTTCCTTTGTTCAGACAGTGATCATATGAAACGAAGCTCCACTCCGGTGATACACACATTTAACTTCATATACATTTTTCACAATAAACATCTGCGGTTATTTTGTTATTTAAACACT
>NW_023340268.1:854528-865674 GCF_004916995.1 Morone saxatilis
GGGAAGGGAGAGTGGGGGGGGACGGGGGAGGGAAAGGGAAGGGGGGGGTGGCGAGGGAAGATTTCACGCCGCCGTCGCCATTAATTAAAAAGATGATTACTCAGAATACAAAGATTAAAGACGAAAATAGGAAGCGGCGAGGCCGATAATAACCTGGTAGCACTTTGTAACTCCTCGCTCAGCTCATCCGGTGTGTGTTTTCTTTCTGTTTCGAGCGGTCGTACATCCAGCAGCTTGTTAAAAATGGCCGCGTTCGGAGGAAAAGTTTCTGCAGGTGGTTGCGGCTACATGGCAGAACGAGCATCACCTCCTGTGAGCCGACATCTCGCAAAATCTGGTGAAAACTCTTTTTTTATTTGTCCAGTTTCCTCAAATGAAATTACATCCACTGCGTCGAGACTCGGTCCTGTTTGTGTTTTTTGCATCAGAAATCCTTCCAGACAAACACCCAGAATTCTTTTCCTCGCTGTCCTCAGTGCAGCAGCTGGGGACCGCTGGATCTTTGAATGGATGCGGTTGCCATGGCGCCACTGAGGAAGACGTGCTGATTGGCCGAGGGGCAATCTGGCTGGTTCAGTAGGGTCACCTGGAGGGCTCACACCTGTGGCATTCTGGGAAATGATGTATGCTGACGCTACGCTGAGGAGGATCTGATGAGATCTGCAGTGACAAGAACACAAGACGAGATTTAGTTTTAAATCTTTGATGTTCAGAACTTCAAAGAACAGAAAAACATCTTAAATTAACTCCAGAAATAAATGAAAATGTTGAGTTTTGTATGAAACGTATGATTCATGGAAATAATGACTCTGAAAGGAGATATACGTGGAGATTTTATGTTGTTTAGAAGTTCGGATACAGTGTTGGTGAAACGTTTGAATACTGACGTTAAAATTGTGACGTAAATAAAGGAAAAAACAATGCAGATAGTTGAAAATTGTCAAAACTTTACTTTAACAATATAAAAATAAAGGTTTAAAACATGAATCTCTGTGTAAAGATACATTGTCACATGATGTCTCACTCCCTTTATGTGGTCTGTTTACATGGCCGTCTGCTATCTTCTATATTGTTATTTATTATTTACATATTTCCTGTAAATAAAATATGATCCAGTTTGATTATATTGTCCGTCTCTGTCCTCCAGGTTCCTGGTTCAACCTCCACACCTGCTCCAAGCTGCACACCTGACATCCGTCCAGTAATCAGCGCTGCAGTATATCAGCAGCAGATCACATTCACTCGCTCTCCTGTTGCCAATGTGGAGATACGAGGTTTCCACTCAATGGATAAAAAGCTAAAGATGCTAAATGTTTGTTTGCACACAAGTGAGGAGATTAAAAGGTGATAAATTATAAAAACACAGAGCGAAGTGAAGCAGATAACTCGGTCATACAGTCGACTTAAAGATAAACAACAAAAGAGGATTATGGGAATCCGGATTTCCTACAGCCAGCCTACACAACAAAAATAAAATTAAGTCGACATGACTGGGGTCGATAAAAGTGTCTAAATGACGAGCGGAAGAACACGCAGGGAAGCAAACAAACCAGAGCAGAGACACAGAAGGAAAGTGAAGTCTCGGGGGGGAAAGTGGGAGGAGGAACACGGTTTCTGTGGAAAAGAGTGAAAAATAAAAGGCGGAAACACGTTCATGATGTAAAACGAGGAAAGCTCTGCTGCTACCTGTAATACCCTGAAATAATGTGGAGTCTATGGACACAAACTCTGTTCTCAAATCCAAATTTTGTTTCTAACAAACTGTCTGAAGGTTCAAACTTTGGACTTCAAACATTTTAAAACAGAGAAGTTCAGTTCAAATGTTTTTATAATGTCGACGTCTAAAAAAAACTTTAATTTAAAAAGTAACATATACAATATTTAAAACATTACAGACATGGTGTCTCTCTCCCTCTGCCTGTGTTTTTGTAATCGCAGCTCGTCCTGTGGTTTTTTGTTTCCCCAATAGCCGGTCTCTCCGAGCTGAAACTGCTGTTTTTATCATCCTACGTCTGTGAATTAACGGATTTAATTTCCACCCAAAACAAGAGTTGGTGATTGTTGGAAACACTAACAGAGACGGTTTAATGAGTTTTATTCTGTTAATGTCGAGTTTTGAAGTGTTTTTATTTATCTATGAGGTAAAATTCTTGTTTTTTTTAAATGGAGTCTGGTCCAGATTTCCACTTTAACAATTTAATATTTGTATTTTTCTAACAGGGTACAATGTAAGAAATTCTAAAGAACAATGCCAGTTGGACTAATATTACTAAACAGCAACTAAACCCCAATTTAACAATGTTTTTTTTCTTCCAATGTCACAACCAATTCCATATTAATGCCTTGAGACTAAACAACATTCAGATAAATAACTAATCAATCAATGAAACTTCGGCCTCACTGGAGGAGTGCAACACATAAATCAGCATCTTCTATTATAAAGGCAACCCTCGACTCCTCCGACAGCCACATCAATACACACTCTCCGAATCGAGCTGAAAGGAGGGAGGACCAAACATTTCTGTCAATTTCAGAATCATTTCCTGCTGCAGGTACCGTTAATGGAAGAATTCGTCTCTCAGGGTGAGAATAAGCTCAGATGTTCTGACCTTGAGTGAATACAGAGGACAGCAGTGACTGCAGACACTGAAAGCTTCTGTTCTTGTGAGTAAAATCCACAACGAACGTCAGTGAAAGTCTTCAGACATCGGTGCATCGCTCTGGCCTCGTGTGTCAGCATTGGGGCCACGCCGTTATCATGACCTTTTCCACTCTGCACTGTCTTTCAGAGGCTGTAGTGGGTTTTAAAGCTAGAGTGAAGATACTGATATCATATGAAACTAGATGACCTAAGAGTCGAGTCGAATACTCGGCTGAGAAATGAGCCGACTTTTCTTTTGATATATGAGCTGAGTAAACAGTTTCCTAATGAGTCTATGGTCTCAATCTTTAGTTTCAGTGGTCCCATTTAGAGTAAAATGGACCATAAAGCCGGGTATGTTTTAGGACGAGGCTACCTTGTGACTGATCTCATTAAAGGGTCAACCACAGATCTCTGCCTGGGGTCATCTGTACCTGTTTGACCTGAATATGTCAAAAAACAGTTTAATTTCACACATTGTGGTTTCCTTCCATTAATGCTCCGAGCACAGTACAATAAGCACATAAATAATGAATTAGGACGTAAGAGAAGTGATTACAGGTGAATGTTTTGAGTGTCGAGAGAGAGACGCCCACTTGAGAAAGTGAAGCAATAATTACAGAACAGTTTCAGCTTTTTCATCACGCTGTTTGAAATGAGTGTGATTACAGAGATTTAATATCAAACTCTCCTCTGAATTGTAACCTGCACTATCATTAACACCCCAACAGGGAGGACGACGAGCTGTTCAACAGAAACGGGGACAAAATGATTCTGCTCTGAGCAAGCAAGCTGGTCCACGCCGCTCGCTACGGAGGAGGAAATATGAGGAGTAACTTGTTGCATAATATCACCTGTAGCGTTCGCTGTGCTGCGTGATGGCTGCAGCAAATAACTGGAAATGTCAAACTGAGTGTTCCTTTTCAGGCCTGCAGACACACTTCCAGTTCACAATGAAAGAACATTTCTAATATTTTTGGACAGGATATTGAAGATTGTGTGGGTGAGCAGCAGAAACTCACAGTGGAGCACTAAAGGCTGCAGGATCGAAGTTCACGTGTTCAGTATCGGTGCAACAAACTCACTTTAATGGACATTTAGGAGAATAGGAATTCATCAAGGTCTCACATATAGGACTAAAACCTGATGGGTTCAACTCAAACTGTTGAAGTATTAAGATTATTTGATCTGAGTAGAAGTAACTGTAACTGTAAGTATTTGTTAAGGTAACTTGAATAAATCAAGTTAATTGGAGTTAGACCTATGCAGCATTTCTCCAAACTTATTTAAAATGTGTGAACTTAAATGCATTTTTCTTTATATAAATGTTGAATTTAGTCAGTTTTCTTCTACTAAAACAAATTATTACATTACCTGTCAAAACAGCTGACATACGATAAAAAACAAATTATAATTAACTGATTATCAATCAATTTATCAATTCATTTTATGTGACAAACATCAAATCTTTAAACTTCCACAATAATTAAAATACTGCACACATTAGTTAATTTGAAATCGAGTTAATTCATTTTTGAGTTGGGTTTAATTCATGTGACTCATTTTCTGGATTAATTTATGTTAACTTGATTATTTTATTAAGATATGTTGTCAGGTTTTACAATGTGTATTAAGATATATTTTATTTTATCAGTAATCGTATCGGCTGAAAAAAAATCCACATTGTGCGTCAATAAATCTGATACAGTTAATGTATAACAATACAACGAAGAGTTATAACACACTTGGTATCACTGGATTCAAAACAACTTTATTTTTAATAAAATGTCTTTTGATTTGATGTAAATCTGATATTTAACACAACAAATGACAATTTTAATGTTTTATGTGCATTTTTTAAATAAAATCAACATTAAGGTACGATAAATGTGTGAAGCCACATTTGACAGTTTCCACAGCAGATTCAGTGTTTCCACCTCCAACAGAAAAACGTTCATTAACGGGTTACAACGTAGTCGTCAGTGTGGGGCTGAAAATGTGAAGGTTGTCCTGAGGGAGGCAGAGAGTCTGCATCCCCGCCGGCAGCTCCTTCAGGCTGAACTCACCACAGTGCACTGACCTAAATGCTAATGCTAGCATGGTCACCATTACAATGCTTGTCAGATATAATGTTCAACATCTTAGTTTAGCATGTTAGCTGTCTGTAGATTTAAACATCTTGGTCCTCTGCACGTCCAGGGAATCTTAGGAAGGAAATAAAGACGTAAGTGAAGGTTTGTGATTCACATTCAGGTAAAGTAGACAGCGTGCATTCAAACGCAGTCATACTGTAGAGACGCCAACGCAGTAATGGTTTTTGTTCAGATGTTCGATACGTCTCTGGATTCCTGTATAAAGAGCGAGAATCACTGAGGTTTGTGAATCCGACTGTGACAGTTTCACATCAACGGCGTCTCGTTCAGACGCTGAAGGTTGTGTGTCGGTACGAGAGGCCGAGAGGATAAAGCATGACAACGTGTAGATTGAACAGAAACCTCAAGATTAAAGTTGAATGTAAAAGCAAACCTGATAATGTGAATCCGGTTGATGTGATGTCTCACTGCGTCTGACAGACAGGAGACACTCTGACTTACAGTAAATGTCAACATGTCCTCTGCAGATTGTTGGACACCGACGCCTCAACAGTGCAAATACCAGCCGTCTACACTGAGGTTGAACTCGAACGGCACTGTGTGCACAACTTTTGATGTGTTTCTGAGCGCGTGCAGCTCTCGGAGGACGCTGGAGCTGCTGCTGCATTATGTTTATGTGATGTAACACACAGGCAGCCCAACGTAACAAGCAGCTCTCTGCAGTGATTCAGCCCAAGGTCGTCTGTCAGCAGCGTTCGGGGTGCTGTAACACTTTTCACCAACGCCGTCCCGGTTACATAACGCCGTCAGGACCCAGCGGGCGCCACCTTGACGGCGTGGGGGGGAGGGGTGGACTACACGGCGGTCAAGTAGAGCTGTTTGGAGCAGCAGACGGCGGGGAACTTTTAACTCTCTGCACATTAGAGCAGACTGCTTTTAATAACACTGCGAGGACAGGCGCCGTATGTCACAGGTCGGAGACTAACAGTCCTCTATGGATCCAAATCACTGCGGTTCTCCAGAGACGCCGTGGCCCACTTCTGATTGTATCCTGACCGCGATGTGTTACACTAACCAAAAACACTCTAACGCCTGTTAGCAAACTCGTGCTCACTCCTCTGCACACACTTGACATCACTTGTAGTATTAACCTTAAACATTTGCATTAACTCGCAGTGCGTGTTTTAATCATGGTTAAAATGTTCTACTTCACTCTGCAGATCCATTGAGCATCACACTGAATGAAATGGTTGACAAAAAAAAAGAGCATTACTTTGTGCAACTCAACCTTGGATGCAAAATAAAGAGAAAACGGGACCAACATGAAGCAAAATTCAGGTTTTATTTTTCTAGTCTAGATGAAGACAGAAACCTTGTACGATCTATCTACTGGAACGAATCGAAGTGCAGATTTTGATGCCCCGTAAACTGTCAACTGAAATAGTGGTAACAGGTAGCTTATCGTTCCCATGTAGCTTCTTTAAACACGGTGACAATGCAGAGTTTAAAAAGCTTCCGTGTAAAGGGGGAAGCACATGGTGACACACAGAAATGTTTTAAACCTGCATTCCTTCTAACAGCCAGTAGGGGGCAGCTCTACAGGCTGCAAAAAAGAAACCTGATAGTATTGAGTCTTATGGAGAAGTTGATTTATGAGCTCAGTAAACAGTTTCCTGATGAGTTTCTGGTCTCAGTCTCTAGTTCCAGTCTTCTTCCATACAGCATGATGTTCATTAGTAACTGATGCGCTGCGGCATTTACGGTCCGAAGAGCAGACCGTAAAAGCAGGCGTCATGCTTTTAGGGCCGGGGCTACCTTGGTGATGACAGGCTCACTCTCAGTTGAGCTCTGTTCCAACGCACCAAACTCAGCATCAAACTGTCAAACAGCTGCTGATCACGATATGCGATCCAGATCTGCTGTTGACCTTATTCTCTCCTCAATCTGTTCACAAACACATTTTACTGATCGTGTGTGACCAGACGAGCTGCCATTGTTTCCTGGTTTTTACCGGGAAAAAGCTAAGATTAGCACCTTTAGAGGCGCCGACCTGCAGATGAATGCAGGGAGTGAATATGTAACGCAGCCGGACTGTGTGGACAGACTCTACTGGAGCCAGAGGGGCTCAGATAGTCTTTAAGACACTTTAGTGTGAGGAAAGACGCAGGTTTTCAGGGTGACTGACTCCGAGGGTCGAACCACTTTAGTCTAAATGTTAGTTTTTGTTAAAACACTCGTCTGTCGGAGTGTTTTGACGCCTCATTAGGGCAGCGGCGATGAAAGGTGGATTGTACATTTTCCAACATATTCTTAAAATGTCACAGCCATGCAGTCGAGTTTTAAAAGCTCTCCGGTGTAAATGTTAGCACATTAAAAGTACAGGCTCAGAGGGGTGTCCTGTGAACAGTTTAGACTGATCAGTATAATACACACAGTTAGTAAATGTCACATTCATTTATTTATTTTTTTAGTGAATAATTTTATGTTAACTTTTAACATTGTGTCAAACCTGTTGTGCTTTTATTTTGAAGTCTAAACACCCAAACTGAGATTTTGGACTAATTTTGGCGGGTATCAGACATCTAATTTAGTAATTTACACAGAAAAAGACAGAATTAATCTTTTTATCTCTGAAAACAGGAACTTAAGGATAAACTTTTGTCTGTTCGTGTGTCACAGGAAGCTAAAACCTGAATAATCGTACATATCTAACAGTTACTGCACCTTTTTATCATTGAGGTCTTCCACTGCTGTTTTTAAAATGTTCCTTATGTGTCCTATAAAAGTTTGTTTTTATGCTCCTGAACTGTGGAACTGGCTGGATGTTACAGAACGACGAGCTCAGTGTTTTTCTTTAATCAGGCTTTTACTTTGGAGTTATAGTCTTTAGATTTTAGGTATTAATCTTTATTTTATTTATCTCCCTGAACATTTTTGTTCAGGGAGATTTAGTTAGTTAGTTAAATATTTGTATTTAGTTTCATATATCAGACTGTTTATATTATATGTATTACATTATGAGTAAGTACTCTTCATTTAAGCAAAGAGTTGATCAGACGTTGCTAAATTTATTAGATTATTGAGCTTCAGAGCCGTTTTTGAGAACTATTTACAGAACAACTTTCCGAATACGGATATTTTACTTGTTTGGTATCATCTGTACTGATCCTCGCCCAGCCGTAGTGTGTGTGTGCGTGTGTGTGTGTGTATCATAGTTTTTAGTAGTTACCTAAACACTATTTATCCGTTCTTGTACTGATGCAAAAACAAACACTTGTAGAGGACGTACTTTGGGCGCAGTTGTCCCGAAGGATTAGCTAACGTTACATCGCAGCTTCTCTCGTCTCTGTGAATAAAAGGTTGATTTCAAATCAACCAGCGTCGATCAGTTAGTTATATTCCCTTAAAAAACACGATTTGGCAGCTTCTGAGGTCAGAAGAAGCGTCCTGTGATTTCTGAGTGAATGTTTGGATGTTTAACGCTGACGGAGCAGAGATAATTATATCCCTGGAAAGTGAAAGTTATTAGTTAGAGGAGGAATGAATTCTGACGTGAATTGTGGCTCCAGCTGCTCATAAAAAGACAAATCAACATCCATCTTTTATTTCTTGGCTTTATTTATTTGACTGTACGCAGATTAAACAGTCGAGTTTGCTTCACACTGAGCTGTGTGTGAAATATTTATCTGCTCAGCAGCGTGACGTTCCTCCCTAAATGAGTAAGGAGACAGACGAGTTCAAGGAAATCTATTTCTTGATATAAAATGAACGTATCTCTCCAAGTCTTTTCATTAATTTGCTCTATTCCTTTGAGACCAGACAGCCTGGACGTTATTGATCGGAAAATGGTTATTACAGCAGCAACAAAGAGTAATATACTGTTCAAACACTAACTGGGAGAAAGAATATATTCATAGGAACATCAGTGGAAAATAAAAAGGTCCCTTAATTCACCAGAATTTTGCAGTTTGTGCAAACTCACATCAGTAAACATTTTGTGTCCTATTTAAAGCGCTCTGTTGTGTTTGTGTGTCCTGCTCTGTTTAGCTCTGATCATCTGAGACATGAACCATCTGTGACTGGAAAACCTTCACTGTGAAATTTCATGTCCTGACCAAATGACTTCCCCAGTGAGTGAGATTTGTTACAGCGAGCGAACCGAGTCAGATTTAGTTTTACTCTGGTTTTTGTCTCTTTTTTGCAAAGCTCACACTGACAGTTTCTAATTGTTTTAAACTTTGAACTCCAGACATGAAGAAAGCAGCGTCCACGGGAACAACAAACAACGAATGAGAGACGATTTTCTATAATGTTTGAATACGTAATTTAAATAAGTAATTTCTTCCTCAGTTATTTCCCAGTGTTTAAGACTCCCATCAACTAACGGTTCAGTCGACTATTACGGAGCCCTAAGAGAAATAAAACCTTACTTTCTGAAACCTGCAGCTCGTTATGCATCCATGACACAGACAGGAAGTCCTGGACTCACACCTTACTGCCCAAAGGTTGATGCTCAGAAACGGCTCATACGTGATGATTAAGAGGCAGTATGTCTCCATATGAGTATACACATAGTTTCCATCCCTTAACATTAATGTTTCCCATCAGCAGGACGTGCCAGCTGTGTTTTACATCCCTTCCATTCCAGAAGAAACTGTTCCACTCTGTACATCTATTACTCTCTGTTGTAATTTCATTTCATTCGTCCAGTTTTACCGAAACAAGACAGCCTCCAATTAAAAACCCACCACTTTATCTCCCCTGCGCCGCCAATCATCTCTCTCAGCCGCTCCGTAAAAAGGCCGCCCACGTACGCTTTAATTACGACATAAAAGTGCGAGGCCTGACATCTCCCCCTCGCTCCTCACCTGACATAAACCTTGACGGCTCATTCTCGCCCGCTGCCGACAGCAACCATATCCGTCGGCCGAATGGCTTTTCAAACAGCTCTGATCGAGTTTCTAACTGATGTCATCTGGCGCGTAAAGACATGATGGATGCTGCTCCCCGTGCACGGCGAGCGGAGGACGGGCCGAGGGGTGAGGTGAGGTGATATATGGCTGTTGGCATCATGTAGGTTAATAAACTGAAGTTACACGGAGACAAAAGAGACGCGGGGACACGCCGCTGACACCGATCTGAGCTCCTGATATCATCTGACGCCGTCTGGGGAGAATTTACGGCTCCATCAGTCAACGGCGTGTTCTTAAATTTAGTTTGAAATCCTCGCCTTCCTCGTCCGTTAGCGCTCGCTGCGTCTTTCACTCGAGGATGCATTTGTTATCGCTCTCTGTGTCTCTCGCCCTCCCTCCCTCTGTGTGTCTCTTTGTCTCCTCGGCTCAGGTCATCAGAACATCTTCATACAGTAGAAAACAAAGCAGCTCGCTTTAAATACCCTCAGAGTGAGAGAGAGTTCCCACTGGATGCACAGTTCACATCAGCTCTGATACCCTCTGACTCTGAGTCCCACGTTGACTATTTTATATATTAACAGGTTCATTGTCAGCAGTCACAACCTGGCTATTGTTTTCAGGTCGACACTTCTTTCCTTCCTCCTTCCTTTAAAGTCTCTTTGTGGTTGTTTTGTGGTCTTTTTTTGTCCTTAGCGGCCATTTTGTGTCTCTTATTAATGGTTGTGTGTCTTCTGTGGTCGTTTTGTGTCTCTTATTAATGGTTGTGTGTCTTCTGTGGTCGTTTTGTGTCTCTTACTAGTCGTTTTGTGTCTTTTTGTGGTTGTTTTGTGTTATCATTATCTTGTCTTTTTGCAACTCCAATCTGAATGCTTTGAAGAGTCTGGCAGTGGATCAGTGGTGTGAACCATCCAAAGTAATCTAACATAAAATACCTCCTGCTTTCTGTGAATAAAGCTCTACAGCCTTCATCTATTTCTTTTCTTTCTTCAGCCTATTTTCTCTCTCGCCGCCTGCTTCGAGAACAACATCGTTTTCTCCATATAGACACAGAAGTCTGCAATCTCTACCCTGATAACACAGTCTTCATCAATATTCTCCACAGGATCACATGAACAAAGACAAAGCGTGGCATCTTTTGAACATGCTTCATTCAACATGCATGTTGCCCTTTAAGTGTGTGACGATCAATCAGAGAGAAATTAACTGACAAGGCCACTTTAGTACTGCAGTATATACATTTAATCCCAGCTCTCAGCAGGACGGACACAATTTCAATCTACGTTTTGTCTGAGAGAGAAATATAATTGATCAGTCTAATCATTAACTTTGACCTACGCGAACGTGAATGACGAATAATCGATCATCTCTTAACTATGCTCAATACTCGTCTCCGCTGCTGAGCCGAAACATAACACACAGCTGCTGTTTCTGTTCCAGAGTCGGTGGAGTCGTGGTGCATTTGGATGTGAAAAGGTGCTGCAGATGTGTGTGTGTGTGTG
>NW_023340268.1:865696-865888 GCF_004916995.1 Morone saxatilis
GTGTGTGTGAGTGTGTGTGGGTTGCAGCAAACATTCCCATTCGGAGCGATATGAAACAGACTGAATTTTTTCCCTTTTGCACTGCCTGCAGTCTGGCACTTGAAACACACACTCACAAATACACACATGCAACTACACACACTTAATGCTAGCAAACAGCCTGTGTAGGCAAGAACACAGACACACACACAC
>NW_023340268.1:865988-869074 GCF_004916995.1 Morone saxatilis
CACACACACACACACACGTGATCAAACACTCACACACACACACCTGCAGCCCCTTGCCGCCGCTGACACTCGTGCATAACAAACGTCGCCTCCATCAAGCGCCGCTGTCACCCGCAGTGACAACAGCAGGCTAACGCTCTCTGGAATACAGCACGCATACATTACAGCTGCACACACTCGCTCCAGCTTCAGTCTGATTATCTTTCCACCCACCACTCAACATCTGATCGTGCTGAGTCCCATAATAACACGCTCCGTCTCACTCACTCCAACGCAAGAAGGACACGTTGTCACAATCACACCTTTAAAACCAGCAAAGGTCAGAACAACGCTGGTTTTAAGTCTGAGCGAGAGTGACGTAAATCAATCTGCAAACACGTATTCGTCATCCAGCGAGTGTGAGCCGCCAACAACTTAGTTTCCCCTCCTCGCCGCCATCAGCTCAGTGCTTTCAGTCCCGTTGGTTTTCTTTAAGTGTGTAAACGTCTGCTGTCTAAAAACTGAAATATTCAGTTCCACCATGTGGTTAAGTGGCGACCGCCTGAGAGGTTGTTTGTGAAAGAGTGCCGTCGGCAGCACTTAAGTACACATAATACGCATAATCACAGCAAAGAACGTCCTCGAGGGGAGCCCTTTCCCAGCTTTGATACAGCACTTACAGACGCATGTGTAGTGGCGGAGGACACAAACTCGAGGTGTCGTATATGAGGAAGGAAAAGGGAGAAGATGAGAACAGAAGGAAAGGAGGGCAAAGTATTTTTGTTCTGTTTTTGTAGCTTTTTTACAAACTTCACTGCTCAGATTTTGGGGATGCAACAACAAATCCATTTCATCGAAAACCACCACACTTAAAGTTCGAGCAGAATCACTGTAAACACAAAGACTTTGGGGCCGTTAGCAGAGGATGTCAGCTTGTATCTACAGCCATTACAGTGGTCGCCCAGTTCAGAAAGAAAAGAAAATCGAAACGTCCATTACTCACACTGCAGCTTTTCAACTGTCCTTCTACAAGCTCAGAGCGCTTGAAACACACAGATCTGTGGCTACATGTGGCTAAATGAGGCTTCATGAGGCTTCATGCCATGCTTCTGTTTGTGGTTAGCATTGTGTACAACATAAAAGTTAAACATTTGTTCCCTCCTCCATCTCCAAACCAAAGTCTGAACACTGACTAATAAAAGCTGGAATTGTTACAATAAACAGAAGTTGGGACGAAGTCAACTCCAGAAAACTTTGTTTTTTCGAGTCCCAAATATAATGCAAAGAGACCACATAATGCTCCTTTATATGGGGGGGCGCTCTACTAGAATATGTTTATAAGCTTTAATGTTTTCTCATACGGAACATTTGTGCATCTAATTTGGAAACCGATGTGTCATCTTGTTTTGTGTGAAGTGAATGAAAGAGTAAGGGAGGGAAGATCATTGCTGTTAATTCAGTGCACACTTTAAATAACACACCAACATTTTATCTTGAAAATACTCGATACCTTCCTGCATGTCCAAAGATTGAAGTCTAAGTGAAGTCATTGGTGTTAAAGTCGAGTTGCAAGTCTTTTTTGATATTTTTCAAATCTGAAGACGAATTCAGATTTTTGGACACGAGTTCAGAACTCTGGACTGAACTGAGGACAAAACAACAAACTTAAGAGCCGACTAACCCTGAAAGAAACAAACCGCCTCACCGTTGTTTGTTCCAGTCAATTTTCAGCTTACTTCCATGTCTGTCTGGGTATTTCTTGGTGAAATGGAAGTTATCACTATCCAGTGAGAAGCATGTTGTCTTCACTTAAAGACTATTTTTACAGAGGACTGATAGAGACCTTTGTCACCTGAAGCCTCAGTATCCGAAACCTCAATGATTCAAGTTATACAAATTCTATAAAGTTGATGTTTCACTCACAGAAGATCTTTACAATCACCAGTTTCAAGATTAGTGCCACCAATCCAAAACAGCCGCACACAATCCGCCCTTCTGTTCCTGAGATATGGCGCTGAATAATAAGAATTTATTATAATGGCACAGTAACGATGACTTTCAACCACTAAAATCTAATAAAGTCATCATTGAGTCTGAACGGGTTCACAAGAAACTGACGTGAGAACATGATTTCCTCTGCTAAAGTGTATCAGCAGCACGGAGCCATAAAAATATATTTCAGTATCAGAATCGGCTTCATCGAGTATTTGAACACGTACGAATAAATGCTGGTTTTAAGTTGCTCTCAGTCACACACAGTTCCAACCTTCACTCAACCTGATAAACAGTGCGGAAGAAAATGGCTTTCTCACAGCAAGTTCCATACTAACATCTCTGCAACCCTTTAATACATCCACGATCCACCAGAGGATCCCGTCAGCGCCACGTTTCAAGTCGCCAAGGCGGGAAACGTACGCGCAATGAATGAAGGTGTCATATAAAGAGAGTCAGTGTCCGTGTGGGGAGGAGGAGGAGGAGGTATTATTTAATGATCTCTTCAATCAGGTTGAATAAAAAAAGACTATTTGGAAAAGTGTCTGAACATTTGGAAATCAAACTATTTAATGATTAAATTGTACCACAATAATGTTTTTGACTTAAAATAAATGAATTTGGGGTTTTTCCTAGTAAATACTGATTGATTTAAATCAGCTTATAGTCCTGCCACACCTTGAAGTCTCCTCCCCATGAATATGTCTCCACCACCGCCCCTGCTGTCAGGTATCGTTGGTGCTTAAATCCACCAAACTCCCTCAAATGTTTTCATCCGATCTGAATCAACTACACGTGAAATTAAAGCTGTCGATCTGACGCTGCAGGTTGAGTCCAACACGAGAACCTGACCAGTTCCAGAGGCTGCAGGCCTGAGCCCCCCCCCACCGTCAGACGCAGCAGCACACGCAGCGCACGCCTTCATGAGGACGAGCTGATGAACGGCGTACGGGGGGGCTGCTTCCAACTCAACCCAACAATTAATAAACATTTCGGCTGCAAATTGGACCACATGGGACGTTTTAGGATGTGAGCACTTTTCATCTGATGAATAATTGATGATGTGAATGAATCAACTTCCTTACTGGTTTCTGTGTGTGCACGTGTGTGTGTGT
>NW_023340268.1:869099-870899 GCF_004916995.1 Morone saxatilis
TGGAGTTTGGGAGAGAGGAGAGAAGAGAGAGAGGAGAGAGCTGATGCAGTCCAAGCCTCTGGCGCTGTGAAGCAGTCCGAACAGTGAAGGCGCGGAGAGAGGAGTGCACAGCAGAGGAGGATCAGAAAAGAGGAATACAGAAGAAAAGCTATTCTTCCTGTATGTCTCTCGCTCCGCTCTCTCTCATCTCCTTTTGAGCCACTGGATAAAGAGGATAAACTTGCAGCAGGAGGTGAAGCAATAGGAGGAGGAACGAGGAGGTGCTGGAGTCCGTGTGTCGGTTTTCTCTCTCGCCACCGTCGGCCCGTAGGAGCGTCACGGTGTCATTGCGACAGCTCGGCGTGTGTGTGTGTGTGTGTGTGTGTGGTGTTGAACTCTCAGGGGTTTTTTTTTTTTTTTTTTTGGGGGATTTGAGTAAACCTTTGATTTCTGGATCACGAGGGGAGTTTGCTTGCCTGGTGTTTTGGTCCTGTTGGCACCTCCTTTTTCTTTTTTTTTTCTCCTCTCTCTCTCTCTCTCTCTCTCCGTGCAGACGTCTGTGCGGCTCTCTCACTCGGTCGATGGGACTACCGGCTTTCCCCCTCCCTCTCCTCCCTTCCTCCCTCCCTCGGCACTAACTGAGCCGGCCACTCCGAATGCCGTTCGCCGGCTCGCCACGGAGAGGAGGGAGAAGCAGATGGGTGAGTGTGTGTGAAGTGGAGTGGTTGTGATTGTTGGAGGGAATATGGAGGTGGGGGGGGGGAAAAGGGGGGGATGCGTCTTTTCCCTGCTCTCCTCTGCTACTCCTTCTTCACCTCCTCCTCCTCGTTATTTGTTCATTTTCATCCATCCACTCACCTCCTGAGCCCTACCATTTCCCTTCTTCTTGTTTCTCCTTCGCCCTTCCTTTCCTGCAACCATCACTCATTTGCACCATCAGCCAACAACACACACACACACACAACACCATAACACACACACACACACACATAAACACACACACATAAACACACACACACACACATAAACACACACATACACACACAAACAACACAGATAAACACACACACACCACAGATAAACACACACCAACACACACAATAAATCACACACCACACATAAACACACACACACACAAAAACACACACATAAACAACACCACCACAACACACACATAAACACACACACACACACACACATAAATACAGCACACACATAACACACACACACCATAAACCACACACACAATAAAACACACACACACACAATACATCATAAACACATAAACACACCCCCCACCACCACCAATAAAACACCCACAGATTAAACACCACCCACCATAAAAACACAGATAAAACCACACACACACAGATAAAACACACACACGACCACCCCCCCCCCAACCGCCCCCAACACACCCCGCCCCCCCCCCCCCCCCCCCTGGGGCCTCTTTTCCTTCAACTTCCTAACGGCAGAAACAACAGGGAAAAAATGGACACAAATACATTCAGACCACACACACACACACACACACAACAAACACACACAAAAGCACCTGTTTGCATCGGCTGGCAAGTAAACCAGTCATGTAAGGTTAGTGGTTTAAGCTTGAGAAATCAAGCGACACTGTAAACTATCTGCACCAACACGCACACACAACACCACACCAACACACACACAACACGTGTGTGTGCGTGTGTGTGCGCAGCGATCAGGTTCACAGTGTACGCTGATGTTCAGCTGTTAACACCGAGCTAACTGTAGCATGACTGGCGTTTATCAGGCCGATGCAAACAGGCTGCTGTTGTGTGTGTGTGTGTG
>NW_023340268.1:870999-875120 GCF_004916995.1 Morone saxatilis
AGAGGAGGAAGAGGAGGAAGAGGAGAGATCAAGTGGATGATCCAGAGGAAGAAGGTTTTCTAGAAGAGAGTTCCAGACAAGTGAAACCAGCTCCTCACTCACAGGGGGGGGGGGGGTGGGGGTGAAGCAGCGTGGGATCATGGGAGTTGTTTTCTTCACCACCATTGCTGTGGATGACTGGAGTCTTTACTTTCAGTGAGAGACGACAAAATCCCTCCATATTGTCAATTTCACAACGAGCGGAATAATAATCGGAGTCAGTGTGCGATGTTTCTGTTTTTTAATCCGATCGGCAGATTTAACACAAACGAAAACTACGAACCTGCTGACAGGAGTCTGAAAGAGTTCATGTACAATTCTCGTATGTAGGTTGTAATATATATATATATATATGTTTGTTTCTTTGTTTATTGATATTATGAATATTTAAGTGTTATCACAATAATAATAATAATAATACGTTTACTCACACACACACACAATTCATTTGATTTGTCTGCACAGGTGAAAAGGTGAAACAGGTGAAACTCTGTGTGTGTGTTCATTCATTATGTGCTGTTGTGCAGTAGGTACACACACACACACACACCACACCAGCACACACACACACCACTCTCTCTCTCAGATAAACATGTCTGTAATATTCTGTTAATAAACTGTCAAACCTCAGAGAGGAACCTGACTCAAGTATTCCCACATGACACACACACACCTCCACACATCCAATAACGTCCACAGTGTGAATGTAAACAGTGTGTGTGTGTGCGCGCGCATGAGTCACTGCATAAAATCTACATCTTAATTCATTTTCTGTATTTCTGAGAACCAAAATCTTATTTTTTCTTTGCCTTCGGGGCAGAAACACGGAGCTGGAACCAGAACTTCCAGAAGAAGAAACCTGCGTTCAGACCAGAAAAAGAATCTCTGAAAAGAGATCCACCTGCCGCCGTCTAGACAACAGGAGTGAAAACCAAACAATGTAATCACTGTTAATTTAATATTTATATTGTTAGCAGCCTTCAAACACCATTTCCCACAAGCCCGAGTGCCACAGGCTGCTGGAGGAAACTGCACAGAGACTTTTCTTTTATACTCGGTACAGATGTTCCGGTGTCTTTACGTAGGTGTCACTAAGTGTTGTCCGACCGTTCTGTGGACCCCTGAGACCCTCAAACCTTATTTCTGTTTGCATTCACACCGCCGATGAAAGCCAGGCGGCGGTTGTTATAGCAACGTCACATAGAAAGCCTGAACCTCACTGCTGGCGGTTGCTGCGTTGGCTCATGTATTCGACCCATTAATGTACTAAAGATTTACGTTTTAGTCAACGTTGTTAATCTCGCTAGTCGACACCAGAAATACTAATGAACTAATTATTATATGTTATTAATGAACGCTGCATTATTGCCACTAGCCGGGCGGACAGCGGCCGTTAGCCTACCTGCTTCCTGACCGAAACATCCTCTGTAACGTCATCATCACCGACGCCAACATCTCGCTGAATGACCTGCAGTCTTTCTAATGGCCAGCAGGGGGCAACTCCACTGGTCTGATAGTATTGAGTCTTATGGAGAAGTTGATTTCTGAGCTCAGTAAACGGATGAGTTTCTGGTCTCAGTCTCTAGTTTCTTCTTCCATGCAGCATGTTGTTCATTAAGTAAATGATGGTTTCTATCAGTGAGTAAACTGATATATTTTATGTATATTTCATATTATATTAACAGTAAAGAACAGCTGATAAACTACACAATGAACCCAGTGAACTGTGAACTCAGTAAGTTTGTTTGAAACCAGAGATTTGGATGATTATTGTAATATTTTAAGATCTGAATTATGTGTTTGTTACTTTTTAATAATCATACAGACGATCTAAACTTATAGAAAAATGACAGTTTCATTCAGTTTTCTGAACAGAAATGAACTAAATGCTCACATATAATTTAAAATTATATATTATTATATTATTATTTAAAAATAAGAAGGTTTGCGACCCCCCCGTGGAGCATTGACGACCTCTATTGGAGGTTGTGACCCCCAGGTTGGGAACCACTGTTTCAGGGCGGGGATACCTTGTGATTGACAGGTCGTTCTCAGTGAGTTCATCCAGCTGAAACTCACTCTGAGCTCATGAAACCCCCCCCCGACTAACACTGTATTATCTCTGTCTGTCTCTCTCTACGTCCTCATCTGTCTCTGCCGTCTTCTCGTTCTCCTCTCTCTAAACAGAGGGCTCCCTGGTGTATACAGTGTGTCAGAGCAACACACACACACTCACACTCACACTCACTCACACACTCACCGCACACACACTGCACACACACACACTATTTCCATTAATGTTTTATTCTAATGAATCCATTAATGTTATTTGTTGCTCTCACTCACTCACTCTAATTCACACAGTCATTTATTTCCATCCAATAGGAAGGAAGGTCATGTGATTCGATCAAAAGCTCCAGAAACGGCGAACAAACGGCCGTCCAGGTGAAATAATTGTTATTCTGAACTTAACGTGGATTCGATGAGGAATCAGAAAACCTTCAGAAACTCAAACTGTCAGATCCACTTTAATGTTCGAGTACGGCGAGAAAGAGAAATAAATAATGAATGAGTGAAAATATATTAACATTACAACATTACTAACATCATACTTAACAAAAGTAAAGAAATATGTACATTTTTATATCATATAAACCAAGAACAAACAACTAAAGTCCTGAAACCTGCTCTCTTCTCATCCGTCCTTACATGCATTTTCACCTTTGACCTTATTATATTTTAATTGTATATTAATGGATAGTTTACATTGGTATAAAACATATTTTTATTACAAACACTGGATTCAGTTGACATTATTGTCCAATGAAAATCTCCAAAATGTGACTTTTTTGGTCAAAAATAACCAATAAAGGAGTATTACACCTTTCCAGTTAATTTAAGAGTTACGGTTTGTATTTTATTATTTTATACAATTTGTATATTTATTTTTGTACATGAGACAAACATTGTTCCCAGCTGACTGTGTGTAACATGTCTGAAGGGAATCTGTTGACTCTGGCGACCCCTGTGGACAAAAGCGGTAGTGTTTCTCCCACTTCATTGATTTCAATGGGAATCTGACCCGTTGTCAGACACTAAGAGTAGCTGTTTATGCTCATATAGAGTTATCATATAGTGACCCTTGTATAACATCCTTTGTGGTAAAAGAGTGCAGACATATATGTGGAGTGTTAAAGCACAATACAAGCTCACAGACTGCGTCTCTGACACGCCGCCACCGCCGCCGTCGGAGGCAGATTGAGATAAACGAGCGCTGCTTCACAATATTGACAAACAGAATCACATTTGGATGTTTTTGCTGAGCGCTGAGAGCGTGATATGAATTATAATCCACCTGCTCTGCCTTCAGCATTTCTCTCCTCTTGCCTTTAAAATGCTCAACGCTGACTGAAAGGAATACCAAATGGCCGCTGTCGCGCTTTAGCTCCTTCGTAACTCTACAAACTGATATAACATTTATGATAGCTGTTTTCTGGCTACAGCTGGCTAGCAGTTTCCCTAAACTTCCAGTCTTACTGCTAAGCTAAGCTAGCTAAGCTTTTCATTTTTTCTGGATCAGAGAAACAATCTGAGCTAACGTTAGCAGCAGACGGATGAACTACACTTTTATATATATTTATATATAGACAGGTTGAGTTTGTGAGGGTCTTTGTAGCTACAGAATAATAAATAGATCCCCCCCCCGGCCTCTTGCCTCATCATCCTCACCCCCTGACTGTTATTGATCCCTTTTTAAAACAGCGGCACTCAATTTGTTCCCATTCATTTGCTGCCTGTGGTTCCCTTTTTTTGAAGTTGGGTGTCACCTCCCATCAGATTCACCTCCTCTCTTTCCTCCTCCCTGCTGTCACCCCTCTCCTCCTCTCTTTCCTCCTCCCTGCTGTCACCTGTCGCCTCCCCTCCGGGGATAAGGACTGTTTGTCCTGCAGCCAAAATAAAAAGGTTTTTGGCTGCAGGTTAAGTTTCTAAAGAGCCAGAAGTCCATCCGTTTTTTTTTTTAATTAAGAGAATAAAGTCATAATATTAGGTCTACGAGAAAAAAGTCATAATATTACAAGAAT
>NW_023340268.1:875220-885112 GCF_004916995.1 Morone saxatilis
ACAGTAAACACACACACACACACTGCAACAGGCCGAGGATGACTGTGGATAAAAATAGATTTATTATTTCTTCTAAATAAACACGCAGCAGGAGATCTGAGGTGATATTATTTTACTGATCAAACCACAATATGTAATCATTTATGTCCCAATTATTAAAATCACATGGGTCACTAAATCAATACGATGTTTACTTCACATTCAGACGTTAAAATATCTCTGTGTGAGGACTGTATGTGCACAGTATGTGGTCAAAGTAATGGAGGAGGAGGAGGAGGAAGACAAGTTATAATGGTGAATAATGGCAGCAAATGAGGAAAAGTGACAGTGTTTCCATCCAAAACGTGTCTGAAATTTGAGAACATTTGTGTAAATGTGAACGGATGCTTGTTTACGTGTGTGTGTGTGTGTGTGTGTGTGTGTGTCAGACACTAACTAAAGGAAATACTTCTAGATGTGGAGTGCGTTCACTGTGTGAGAGATAAATGGTGAAGACATGATTATCTGTACAGCCCGTTTAATGGATGCTTCCAGGAAAACCTACAAAAACCAAGAAATCACAGTCACATGTGAAGTAATTAGAATTATTTTCAGGACAACGATGACGAACGCAGCGGCTTCCTGGCAGTGCTTAGTTATTATCTTTCACAGGAGCGATTCTGAGAAATATAATTTTTTGTTTTAAATGAAATGGAAATAATGTAGAATAACAGATTATATATATATATATATATAAATATTATACAGGCAACACTCGTTACTCAGAGTCATATGATCCGTGTGCGACCTGCAGGAGCGTCACTGTACAGAAGTTACTGGAAACAGACTGAAAGAGCGAATAAATAAAACACGCAGTATCATCAGTATCCAGACGCCGTGTGCCCACAGCTCCGACATGAAGGACGAGGCAGCAGCTGAATCTAATACGAACTCAATGGGAGTCTGACGATTAGCATAACTGGAAGACAAGTGTTGATTCTCTCGACTGCGTCACTGTGAAATGAGTTGTGACAGAAGAAGAATGTGACTGCTGAACGCTGCGGTTGCGAGTCAACATTAAAACAATATCACATTCACATTTTCATATTCAGACAATGAAAGATGTCAGTGTTCATTAAGGGTTGCAGTGGATGATTATTATTGTTATATAATACAGAGAAAGTTCATCACATATCACTTAAACGCCTCCGTATGCAGAGTGTGTTGCTCTTCGTGCTACCTGCCGTTCTTCTCTCTGTGACATTTATGCGTAAAATGACACGCCGTCTTACCACAGTAAAAGTCAGTAGAAATGGCAAAAAGCAAAACAGACGTGGCGACAAAATGATTTAAGACATTGGCACGTTCAGTGGCGGACTCAGGTTATTAACACTGACACTTTATTGTGTTTTGTTCACTGGAAAACTACCCTGGAAGGCACTATGTCATGTTTTCTCCACTGGAGGGGCATCTAAGAGGGCTGCGTTCTTTCAAACATAGGGGCACCAGCTGGGTCATTGGAGTGTTACTCACACACCATTTGATTAAACTAGGCTGCCAATCCAGTATCTAAACAAACATCTATTATCTCGTTAGGAAATATCCAATAGATCAATAGATATCAGATCCAATCTCAGAATCAATGAATGATTCTGAGCACAGGCACCACTCACTGCACCATATACATTTAGTACAGTAATGTCATTTTAAAAGTTCAAATGTATAAAGATATGAAACATTTTCTCGAAGTAATCAAGTAAATGTTTAATATTTTCAGCCCAACATACATCAACTTTTCTACCAAATCAGCTGTGTAGGTTAACTGCTGGATGGATCCTCACATATATATTACACTCAATTTAATTAAAACATGAACATTTCATCCCGTTGTCACCCATGTGCTGAAATACAGCCGCTCTCTGGGGTTTAAAAGCTGTGACAAAACATGAAATATGGCTTCAATATGTCCCCGCAGTTTCACTCGACCCTTGTAAACATAAATCACACATTGTTAAAGTGTCCGGGATTATACAGCAGCCCTCGATAACAGCATCAGTTAAACAGCTGCAGTGTAATGCAAATGTAATGTCATGAAAGAACGATTACATTTCGGCCGCAAAATTCTATTTAATACGAGATAAAAGAGTGCAGAGGGCCATTAATGCAGGTCATTTGGCAGCGCTCACCACCATAACCATTACATGCAGGTTTTGGCCCATGCTGAGCTGATTACTGCATGTTACTGGTGAGGAGGGAGTACAGCGGACAGGACACGCTGGCTCCTTCATAAATAAGCCGCTGAACGAGGGAGGGATGTAAAAGTGAAGATAAAAGAGAAGAGTCGGTATTTCAAAACCGAGAAGATGTTATTTTTTAACCTTGTGGCGTCCTCGGTCTCTTACTTTATTATCAGTCCCTAATGAAAGAGCCTCCATAATGAGGGACTGTTTCATTAAGTTGGGGGACTTTACAGAGACTGAAGACAGAAACTGGTCAGAATCAGATCTGTTCATATATTAAATTATATTATATTATATGATATTGTTCTTGTGTTACCTGTTGAAGCACTGTACTGATGACACTGGGAACTAACTTATTAGAACCTGCACAGGATCAAAATTAGATTATTAGCAAACTCTGGCACATTTACATTGTAAACTGCAATGTTGATCAATATGAATTGTCCCTAATAAATAATAAATAATAAATAAATAAATAAATAAATAATAAATAAATAAATAAATAAGGTCCCAATCAGGACAACGAGAATAAAAACTAGCAGAAAATCAAGGGCAAGATGTTTATAAAATGCCCGGATACAGATTATAATAAACCGGGTGAATGTTTCTGAGTCAAGCTCCAAAAACCCTGGATCCTACATTTGCTGACGTTCTCCAGGTAAACAACAACAACTGTGAACAACAAACACCGTAAGAAATGTTTTTACGGCAGAAAACTGGCAGCTGGTTGCCAGAACTTTACCGTCATAAATAATAACAATAAATTCTGCTATTACAGTAAAAGGATATTAGTAAGTATTTATTCCATATTTTAAGTTTTTACCTTCCAAAGTAACAGTTTTCTCACTGAAATTCCAGATGAATGTGTAGAAAAACATTTTTGCCATGAGATATGATGAGATATGATGAGATATCATATATATTTCTGTTTAATTACAGTCTGTAATATAAAAAAACACTTTATTTATGCAGCATTTTAAAGGAATTCATCCGAAATAAAGGTTTTGCTATGAGATAGTGTTTTACTGTATTTAACCTATTTACAGTCTTTTACTGTAAAATCTACAAACATTTCCTGCATTGTAGTCGTCAGCTCGTCGCCTAGCAACGGCTGAACTGTCAGTCAACCACCATGGAAACGACGGCTGGAAAGGCGCAAAGCTCACACATAAAGATGTTTTTATCTTTATTTAAAAAATTAAAACTGTGCACAATATTTGTCCTTATGCATAAATGTATTTATTTACTTTATTTTTCATTATTTAACACATTGTTTCATATTGTCTCCGTCAGCTAAAGAACCAGATCTCTGTTTTATAGATTTTCACGCTTTCAGATGAGTTGAAGGATTACAAGCTTCTCTAAAGGCTGAGAAAATCCTCCAAGCTCCGCCTCAAAGCCTTCTGATGATAATCAAAAAGTGGTTCAAACAAGGCGGCTTTCATAGCTCCTGAAACATTTTATAGATAAAAGACTGACACTGACATTTCATTGAGCTCCTCTCGCGCTTAATGTAAAATATAAATCCACAGCAGCAGATAAACGCAGACAAACACCAAACAATATCTCCTTTTCAAGTGTAGTGCAGAGAGTTGGTGAGTCTGAGACGCATTAAATGTTCCTGCTTTTGTGTGTGTGCAGGAGCCTGAATCACACACACACACACACACTCTCTGCAGCAGCTGGTGTTCCTCTCCGAGCCGACAGGACCAGAATAGGAAATATCCAAAATCAAGCCGTGTGCTACATATTCATGTCCTGCATGATTGAGAATTATGATCCAGGTGGTGGAAACAATCTGACAAACTCTTTTAGGTGAAACAAACTGAGTCTCTAATGCAAATCACATCTCCAAAGTCCCGAACGTGGACGGGTGTCTGAGCGTGTGCACGGCTCTGGATTTAATTTGAGGAAGACAACGCTAAGCCCTTCGTGTTTTAACGCATGTGTGTTTGTGTAAATATAATTAGCTTTCTGTATGTTAATATGTCGGCCGTAATAAACCTAATTAACCTTTAATCCAAGCTAAGCGGCGGAACATGTGGCTGTGTGCGCCACTGTAGCAGGTTGACATGTGCTTTTATGTTCAGCAGCTTGATTGTGTTCGACAGCGAGGGAGGAGGGTCACAGCTCGGAGGATAAATACATCCAACATCCAGAACACCCACAGCGGGAGTATTTATTTCTGTTTCATCCGCCGCCATCAGTGGGTCAGAGTGTTAATGACGCTGTGTCGGAGCCAGCGGAGGTGACGTACGGCAAGGTGAGCTGCTCTCATTGGCTGCAGCTCGCCTGATCTCATTGGATCTGGTATTCCAGAGAAACAGTAAAATGTGTTTGTGGGATGCCCGGTTAGCTTCGTCGGTAGAGCTGGCGACCCATGTACGGAGTTCCTGCAGCGGCCCGGGTTTGAATCCGACCTGCGGCCCTTTGCTGCGTGTGTTCCCCTCTCTCTACCCACCTTTCCTGACTATCTTTGGCTGTCACTATCAATAAAGGCAATAAAAGGCCAAAAAAATAACTTAAAAAAAACAAAAAAAACATGTGTTTGTGAACAGATTTGAAGAGAGAAATAGTCAACAGCAGAATCTGGATCCATATCTGATCAGCACTAGTGTTACGCCCCTGTCTGGGGGGCAGGAGACTTTCCCTTCCCGGTGTCCAAACTAAAGCGAACACGAGTTTAACAAACAAGTAAAGTGATTTATTTACAATCCGGAGCCAAAAGTGCAACAAGGACCAGCAACAGACTCCTTTCAACTAAATGCTGACTAATTCTAGTGAAAGTGGGCTGTCCGGGACCAAGAATGGATGCAGTATAACTAGGGGCTTGGACAGCAATTGGAGGTGCAGCTTGAGCATTAACTACAGAGGGCAAAGAGTGAGGCTAAACAGGGGCTATGCTTTGTTGTGTTGGATGGGGCAGGGGAAGGGTTTGGGAGTCCCTTGATAGTCCTCTGGGAATGCAAGGTTGAGGAAGCAGGAGGGATGAAGCTGAATGAGTTTGAGAGTCAGCATACATCAAATTTGGGGGAGCAGGAGTAAATATGTTGGGGGGAAGCAGGACGTAAAAGAAAGAGGTGGCTTCATTTCTATGAAGAGATGAGGGAGTAGGAGCAGAGGCTCCACCAGGCTGATCGCTAGTAGTAAGGAAGGCAAGTCAAATCCAGCCCTCTATTTATAATGTGGGAGGTACTCACAAGTGCATTAAACCACCAGCTGTCTCCTTGTGGCGAGGAGGGCAAAAACACTTGCAGTTTGTAACACTAAGTGAGTACAAGAGTAAAACAAAAGACATTCACTAACCCTAACCCCCTAACCTGACATTAAAACAGGAGAAAACAGCACAAAAGAAAGTGTCAGTTCACCCGAGCTGTCAATCACAAGATAGCCCCTCCCTGCTTTATGGTCTATTTTACTCTAAATCCACAGTTAAATCTTCACTACAGCTTCTACAAATTCTGAGCAATCGTCACCAAATGTGGAACTGAAGATCTTTGGACCAAACTGTAAAAGGAAACCTTTGCAGCTTTTGGAAGGTTTATATCACAGAAAATGTCTCCTGAAAGCTTTCTGCTATTGCAGCCACAGTTGGTACCATTTGGCCAATAGGTGGCGCTGACTTTAAAGTAGGGAAACTCCTGCATGTATGTATGACTATAACAACAGACTCTAAGTTTGTGCTGTAACTTTTGAACCTCAGAATAAATTTTTTCCTGGATTCTGTGGGTTTTAATCTGATCGGCTGTATCGAGGACCCGAGGGAGCGCCGTGTCAAGTCCATCTGATGAGTCGTCCTTGATAACGGTGCAAGCAGCCCTTCCGGGAGCCGAACAATCAGCCCGGCACCAGAATTAAAAATGACACACTGGGTTTTCAATCGCTGCAAAGTAAACCAGAAAGCCTGAGTGACGTTAATAAAGTGAACTGATAAATGGGTTCATGGGAGGAAACTCACAGTTACAACATCTGGATGGCAGAAAATGAAAATGATGATTTTAAAACATCTGATGTGAATTCAGATTTATATTTCATCAGACAAGTTTAATGTTTCTTTAAATGCAATCGCTCACATACAGTAACTGTAACTGTGAATGTTGTTATTCATTAATTATTATTGATAAGATTCAAATCTTTGGCTGTGAAAAGAAAAATCCACATTTGGCCGCCTCCTTCTCTGAGAAAACCAGCACCAGTGTGCACTTTAGTTAATGTTTTAAACTCAGTGCTACTGTACCATCTGTGCCTCAGTGTGGACGGGAGCTGACAGGAATCGGCTGGGGGTTAAATAGTTCCTCCCCTCATCTGTCGCCTCCTCTCAGCCTTAGCTCCCCCTCCGGGAACGCTACCGGTGGCGATTAATCGAGTTTGTCTTCCTGTCTGCCTCCGCTGTCACAGGAATCCCGCTCAGCAGACTGCACGAGCGCGTCTCTGCTGCGCCGCATATTCCTCCCACTGTATTAACACCGGTGCTCGTTCGGCACTGGGTCCCCCGCTGAGACCAAATACTGTTATAATCCAGCATTTTGAGGTGAAAAGAATCACACAGCGCCCACCTGAACAGGATTACGTCATAGATAGTGTGATGGATCCGGCGTGACGCGTCTCAGGGCGAAGTCTGGTTTATGTAACATCATGAAATCAAACAACAGGTCATCATTGGATGTGACGCTCGCTGACCGACCCCGTTGGACTCATTCAGTCTTTGATTAATGCAATGATTCATCGTCTGACAGGCTGATTAGATCAGAGGCTCCTGAAGAAGGTCCAGGGCCCTCTGAGGGTCCTTGAGAGGCTTCCTGGAGTTCAGGGGCTAAATGGGGAAAATTTTAATTTCACTTTAATTAAATCCACTTTGAATGAGCCCATAAACAGGCTGCATAATGACTCCAGGAATCGGAGCAGGTGTCGCTCTCACTCAGGAGCTCCGATTACCTCGATGAGAAGGTCTGCAGTTATAGAGTCGAAGCGTTTGTGAAACACTCGGCCTGAAGAAAAGTTTCCTCTTAATGAGAAGGAAATGCTGTTGTCAGCTTTTTGTGTCCGTTTATGATGAATTTTCATGGCGAAAAATCCTCCACCGAAACTTGTCAAACTGGCAAAATCCACTGTTCTGATTTCCATTTGTATCCTGAGAGGAAGGTGCACAGATGCATTATGGATCCCGGTCCCGTTGCTGTGCCTTAATGTTCCTGTAGGTTCTGGTGAAGTGTGGACTGAATTCAGCTCAACCCTAAACACAACTTAACCCTAACCCTCGTGGTGTTTATCCTTTTTAAGGACGCTAAGCTAGCTGTGTGTTTACTCGTAGACGCAGTTAGGAAGGCGTTGGGTTTTAGAAATACCAGGGTTCAAAAAGTGAACTTGTAGGGGGGTTTGGGGCATTACAGCTGTTGTTTTTAGGCAATTATATTTGTTGGAAAAAATACAGAGGTCCATACCTTGGCGACCACATTGGTGGGCACTCGTGTCAGTACACAGTCCACCAAATTCTCTCCATAAAATATGACCCAGTTTCACCCAAATCACTGCTAAAGTTGTGTGCTTGTACAGTAATCAGTGAGCTCCACTAGCTAGCAATGCTTTTAGCTAGCTAGCTAACTAATGAATATTACATAAGCAAACGTCACATTTTGACAAAATGATTTAATTTCGATAGAAAAAGCCGAAGAAATGGAGTTATAGTGATTTCGTTTGCTATATATTGTTAAATAGGGGAACAATATAACTGAGGATGTGATCTTAAAGGGTTCAAATGACATTTAATGACTTTAAATCCTTAAAATGAACAATAAACTGTGTCACTGTGACACTGTGGCCGTCCTCTCGCTCTGCAGCAGTGGAGAAACCTGACGTCACTCCTGATTCTGAGTGTTTGTAATGAGCGTCTGGCAGGATGGGACCAGGATGGCCTTGGCAGGGTGTCCCCCGCTATAAAAAGTAATGCCCACACCTATTAAAAAAGACACTGAGTCAACAGTTTGGATGACAGTGTTATATTACAAATCCTACAAAATCCTGGACAGGAATCAAGCGCGGTGCCGTGTTTCTGTTTGTAAACTGTGCTTCGTATTTCATGTGTCATTCATTATTTATTTGAACGATAATTAACCTTAAATCCTCTTTCTGTGACACGTCTCGCTCAGCAGGGATGTGTGTGCTCAGACGGGTTCAGCAGCTCCTCAAATGTCTCCTGAATAAAACGGACAAAATGACATTTAATGACCTAGAAACAGCAGCACTTCTGTCACCTGGCTGCCAACACTGGACAGTCGGTCCCAGGAGGCTTGTTAGCGGTCTGTCTGTTGCTGTTTTCTCTTTTGCCCGTCATGGTTTTTTAGAGCTTTTACGTTTCTCAGGTTGTTTGTCCTCAGAAATTACTCTGAGAACAAAGTTCAGTTCATTCGTGTGTCTGCTTTTAGAGGGTTCATAGCTTTATATTTTAAATTATTCTGATGGTTTTGTTTGTAGACGTTTTTGAACAGTTTTTTCGGAACTTTTTCTACTATTAAAGTAAAAGAATATTAGTATTGTTGATTTTACTGTTAAAGTTGGAGTTTTATTCCATCTTTTACCATATAAATACAAGTTTTTACCATCAAAAGAAACAGCTTAGATTCATGAAAACACCATATGAATGAGCTATGACGGCGTTTACTGTTACAGAAACTGTATTTAACGTATTTAAAGTGTTTTACTGTTATGGTTTGACAATGTTTCACTCTATAGACATTTCTTCTTACTTTGACAAACTGTAGTCACAATGAATTTGAATTAAGCGCATGTTTATTATTGTCCACTTTCGTAGACGAACCTAATTTTGCACCCCCCAGGATCAAAACTAGTTTTATATGCCTCAGGGGGCTTTACAATCTGCCCTCGATTCAGGGTGTAAAAAGTCAGACGATCTCAGGTGTTAACTTTGATAAGTTATTGTATTGTGTTGGGTGGGAGGGGACACATGCAGACCAGGAGCAAACAGAGCTTCCTGTAAGTGACACTGCTGCTGATGATGTGGCTCTCTGTATGCAGACACTGAGGGAACGGGATGGATGTACCAGATGTGCAGAGCGTCAGGCGCTCTGGTCTCACCCTGCGGTTCTGTAATAACGCTACACTCAAACAACCCAACTGCTCAAATATTTCAGAGAGGAAAAATAACTGAGCTTAAAGAGAAACAGGAGGCCTAGATACTAACTAACTCTCTCTTCAACATAATTAAATCTGAACATGAGAAATCCCACATTTAGGAAAATATTCCAAAATGAATATAATTATTATATGACGATATGAACCTGCTCACATCAAACAGACTGGTGAGTTTTATGGAGCAAAAAATGGAGTTTCTCAGTGACATATTTTATGTATATTTCATATTAATTAAAACTTTACAATGAACCCAAACAGTGAACTCAGTAACTGCAGGACGTTTGTGTAAAACGAGAGATTTGGATGAATTTTGATTATTTCTTGTTAATGGAACTTTTTATACAGTTCTCTGTCTGGATTATGGATTTATTCATGATTTTTAACAATCATACAGACTTTAATAGGCGTCTTTTTGGACAGATTCAGTGTTTTTCTTCTTTCTAAAGGCCTGCTGTGTATATTTTTAAAGTTTTCTTACACGCTTTAAAATCAAGAAGGCCTTGCGACCCCCCATGAAGCTTTGG
>NW_023340268.1:885212-894492 GCF_004916995.1 Morone saxatilis
AATGATTGGATGAATTTTGAGCAGATTATTTCCTCTTTATGGAACTTTTTATATAATTCTCCATCTGTATTATGTATTTTCAAATAATCTTTGATAATCATACAGACTTAATAGGCTTCTCTCTCTTCTTTCAGTGTTTTATTCTCCCTGACACTTGGATATTGTTCTATTAGACAATCAAACACTGAGATATCAGATTACTGTGTATATTTAGTTTTCTTACACGCTGTAAAATCAAGAAGGCCTCGCGACCCTCGTGAAGCTTTGGCGACCCCTAGTGGGGGTCCCGACCCTCAGGTTGGGAACCACTGACAACAATAGATATGTTAATTAACATGCTTTGTCCATTTTTAAATAAACAAACTTGATCATACTTGAAGCTGATTGTCACTCTGATGGAAGGAACTTTTTCTGATACTCCTCAGATATTGTAGGCTTTTATTTTGAAAAGCTGCAGTGCTGTTATAAAGTGCAGAGCTGAGCGTTCCCGATACGTCTCCGTATGAACAGAACAGCAGACACAGCCTCTGACAGGACTTAACATTAAGTTGTTTAATACACACACACACACACACTGTCTGCTGGATGAATGGGACGACAGCGTTAATGTCTCAGCTGTATGCCGCCATAAAATTGGATGAATCTTTACGGCTGTGTCATCCCATCATATAATAATCCTTCAAGCTCTATTTTTCTCCTCCGAGCCGAACCGCAGCTCCTTCATAGGGCGACCTCGTACAGTGACCTCCACCCCTCACCTGTCCACTTACTGTGTGTCTGTCCTCTGTGGTTCAATGTGACAGCAGCTGAGACCACAGAGGGCGACTGAAAGCTTCAGCTGAGACCTAATTAAGAATAAAATAAAGAGATATTTAATCAGGTCTCAAAGGCTTTACTGGTTAATCTGCATTACAGAGCTCAGATAGGATTTCTTTTATAGACAGTAACTCATTACTAGTAATACCAGTAACTAGTAGTGTGACTAATTATTAATACATTTCAGTAATTACAATTATCCCCCAAAACATTTGTTATGAAACCTGAGGCTCAGGTCCCACATTAGAGGTCGCCAAAGCTTCATGGGGGGGCGCGAGGCCTTCTTGATTTTAAGGGTTGTAAGAAAGCTTTAAAAATATGCACATCAGGGCGATATTAAAGCATCAGGGACAAGAAAACACAGGAAGCCTATAAAGTCTGTATGATTGTTAAATACTTTTAAATACTTTTAACGGTGAAGATCAGCGCAGATGTTCATATAATCCATCCGGGGGTTTGGTAATCCATCAACATTTTCTATGTTTTATCTACTTAAGTACTCAAACAACTCTTTACTGTTCTGAGTTTTTAAACAATAAAACTAGTTCTGTTTGTGTAGTGGAGTCTTTATTCTTGGTTTCTGTTTTTCCTGGTCTTATACTGTTTCATAGCATGATGTGATATCACTGCCGCACACACATTCAAATAGACCCTGTTGTGCTGAAAAGAAAGATGTCAAGTACCTGTGTGTCTTCTGGTATTGAATTCATACCTGTTTCTATTAAGAGAGTCGAGGCTCCGAGGGCAGCAAGCAGAATACGACAGAACATCATTTTATTGTGATGAGTCTGTTAAAAAGCTGAAGGAAGCAGTGAAGCTGAGCTGTTGGATCAACGAGGCCGCTGTCAGTGTGTAATCTGCAGACGCACTCACGTAAATACTCAGCAGCTGCCACCGAACATGATCCTCATTAAGATGCACAACTTCTTCCAGGATTGTTTCCAAAAAACAAAAAAACTCTTCCTCACAGTCGGATCTGAACGTGCTTTAAATAAAACCAACAGAAAATACAGAAATATCAAGATTTCTGTCAGCAGCTATTCATCTTTGTTCATGTTTTTTCTGTCTGTATTAATAAATAAAACAACTATATACAGTAAATGCTCATTTTTAGAGGCAAAGTGAAACAGCCCCAGGAAACATTTCTCGGAGGACAATCTGTTGCCTTCAGTCTGCCGCTCAGCTCATGTCACACTGTTCCCGCCACAGGAAGTCTTGGCTCCCAGAACCGAACTAACCCATGATATTTCTTACAGCGCGGGCCTCCGACAAAGGCCCGGCACTCGCAGAGATTAATAGGATGATAATTTGCCATTAGCAGCTTGATCCCGTGCACCAGCTGGTCTGGAGGAGCACCAAATAGCCGCCGTCTCGTCCTAAATCTGCGGCACAACAAACTGTTGAGAGGACGGCAGCCAAGAGACGCTTGACCGGGCGGCGTGCTGCTCAAATTATTCCACACACACACACACATTCTCACACACACACTAATGATTGTGTCATTCGGAACAGCTTTTAGTTGCAGCCTGTTTCACACGGCGGCTGAATTACAAGCAGAATCGCAGCTTGTTGTTGATGTGTAGTCAACTTTGGATGTTAATGTGAGGGAAGCTGACAGTGTTCATGTGGAAACAGGATGAAGTGCTCGTACTCTGACCTCATTACGGGGTTTTATAGAGAATATAAATATACTTTTTAATGGGTGTTATAGTTATAGTTAGTTATAATAAGCCATTTGTGTGTTTAAATTAAATGTAATAATGTAGCCTATGAATTATTGCATTCATGTGTGAATGAGAACTGCTATGTAATTACCTTTAATTGCCTACAGAGGCTTCATTGTTCAATTAGTGAGTTGACTGAATGGATCGCAGTGTCTACTCGTCATGGCGGCTGGTTCAGGACCAGTTCAGGACCAGTTTAAGGTCCAGTGAGTAACATTTAGGGCCATTGATTTCACATTGTATTCAATGTATATCAACCCAAACAGTGAACTCAGTAACTGCAGGAAGTTTGTGTAAAACCAGAGATTTGGATGAATTTTGAGGCAAGATTATTCCTGTGAATATTGATCTTTATAGTTTTTTTTAAAAAAAGAAAAACCTCATCTCTTGAATCAATATTTACAGGAAATAATCTGCTCAGTAATCATCCAAATCTCTGGTTTTTACACAAACTTCCTGAGTTATTGTGTTCACTTGTTTGGCGTTCATTGTTCAGTTTATCAGCTGTTCTCTTATTATTGTTATTGATCAATACAATATGAAATATTCATGAAATATGTCTCTTAATGTTAAAGAAAAAGGTTGTGGCCGCTGTCCTAAACATTAAAAATAACAGTTTAATGTAGTTTTCTTCACAGAAATTAACAAAATGCTGAAATAAAGCTCAATATATTGTATATTTTACATGTTATTTTAAAATCAAGGCCTCGCAACCCTCCTGAACTCCTCAGCTACATATAGACAGTTTGTTTATGTTTATAGACAGTTTAATGCAGAAATGTAACATATTATAGCTGTAAATGTTCAGGTAGTCACTTGGTTCTGTTTCATATGATCTGCCTCACTTTTACAGTAAATGTTGTTTAAAATATCTAAAAAAGTCCAGTGTTAACATCAGTGTGAGGCACATAAATGTCAGCTGACCTGGATACAGCCGAAGGTGTTCAATCATCAGGACAAACGATGAATCGTGGAGCTGCACAGTTTAACATTCGTCTGGCAGAGAGAGACGGCCACAGTGTTAAAGGTCAGTGTATTTATACAAAACGCACTAATAGAGACGTGATATGCAGTGCGGTGTTAACCTTTCACCGGTACATTCATGTAAATAAATTCACAGATTAATCCGACGGACAAACAACAATGTTGGACAATTACAGTAACATCGCTGCGGTGACATAATGAACTCCTGTTAGACATTCATTAGTGGGACAAAATGAGAAACAGCAACATGAGACCGACAAAGGAAGAATGGAAGACGTGGAAACAGATCTCTGCAGAGGGCTCTCAATAAATTACAAATATAAAATGCTAAATACATGTTTGCATTCACCACGTTACCTCCACCTTTCCATCAGTGGACTGACTTCAAACAGTAAATATACATTAAGAACATAAATAAGAATCTGTGCTTATGTGCATGAGACCAATAAATGAAAACACTGACACGCTCTGTCCGTTAACCTTTTCTTGTGTCAACGGCCCGGACATACCGCCATGTTTACATACCGCCATGTTGGATTTGGTACCCATACCATACATCATTGGAAACCTTATTATCTCGTCTATTTATTAAATCAAAACGCTTTTGGGGATACAATCACAACAGCAGGCACAATCGGCCGGGCCTCAAACTATCAAGCCAAGCAATCATAAAATTAAGCCAATTTACCCAAGGAGAGCCTCATTGTAATCCTGGAATCAGTAATTAATCCAACAAAAACAGTCCTGTGTTCATTGCCAAGTCCAATATATACCACTCTGGTAAGATTTATGTCCATCTACCATGACGCAACATATGATAAAGGCCATGAACAGCTGTTTTTTTAGAGTGTTATCTTTTAAATGAGACCAAAACCATGCATAATACTGCAAATGGTTGAAGAACAGCGTTTAATTTACTTCGGGTAAATGTTGTTTTTAGACTTTTTTAGGTAATTTTACATACATGGTAAGAGGTTAAATACTGCTGCGAGGTCAGTGGCCGCTGTAGGTTTCCCACAGCGGTAAAGGTAGCAAGAATAAATATGCAGCATCTGGTAAGACTTTCAAAATAAAGCTTGTATAGTTCGGTTCAGACCAGTTCAGACTGAAGATTTGCAACGAGATGAGATTAAATGTGAAACTACTTATGGACGATGGACATATAAAAGATGGACGTCGTGTCTCCACTTCCTCCCACTGTACAAAAATAAAGCAAAACTATCCCGGATAATTGTAGCATCTTAAAATATGAATGAGGATGATAGTTACGAGAATTTGGAGCCGTCCATGAGTGAGTTCGTTATTTGAGTAAATTTTAAGTCTTGTGTCATAAATATAAGTCTGCCCCCAAACAAACTGATGATCCTCACTGTGTTTGTAACTGACTTCACCTTCAGCTGATTGGCTGTTAAAAGACGGAGGGACGTGGATTACCACCCCTTACCAACCGTACCAGCCACTGGAGATTGGGCAAGCTGATGGGTTCGTTCACACCGCTGCGACTTTTCCCTGAAACGCTCTAAAACTGTTGTGAATCTTTTTAGGTTGAGGCACAAAAACTACGTGGTCGGGATCACAAAACGTAACTTACGTACATTATGCCTCACACGGGACACCAACAGCAACCTCAATTTTTCTGAGTTTCTCGGCCTTTCCAGAAGTAACGGCAGAAGGAAATAAAGAGTCAGAAAACACTTAATGTAGTACAGTAGTCTGATTACATCCCTCAATTTTGTCTTTATTGGCGCCATTTTTATTTGCTTCCATCTTTCTGTGTTTGTTTTCAGCAGTCTTTCCATCTTTATTTGAGGACAGAGTTGTTGTTGTGTCTGTCACAATGACTGCAGCGTATTAACTTGTAAGGCAGTATATTTTCATGGACACAAACAGGATCTCGGAGCAGATTGATTGAGCCTCAACCAGCTCTCGTTACTGGTCCTCGGCCAGCTGTGATCGAATAACTGGAAGTTAGGAGCGCTCATCAATCCACGGCTAATGGGCTGTGGAAAGTGCTACAGAGACTCTTATCGCGCCGGAGATGGAACCTAAGGATTTTTGGGCCCGTGCCCAGTCGGGGAAGGCTATTTGGCCTCCATTTGCATCTCTGTGCAACCCCCATTCAAACGATGGCTCGTGAAATTATCATTTTTCACAGCAACAGGCTCAGAAAAAAAGCTGGAAAAGTGTCTGAGACTGACAGTGAACGATTCCCCTGAGAGTCTGGATTTACCCAGGATCTCTGTCTGTTTCATAAAACTTTTAACTCCTAACTTCAGAGGAGCTGGGCTCACAGCCCAGGAGTGACTAACATCTACCCCTAATGCATTCTAGGCCTGATTTCAACCACAGATTAGTCACCACTGTGCTGAGCTATGAATTCAATTTTAGAAATGAAGCAAATGGCACAGAGAGAACAGAGTTAAAATAAGGACACCGCAGAGAGAAGATAAAGGATCAGCAAGTAGCACAAAGGAAAGAGAAGCTGAATGAAATAACATTTATCAGGTCTCAGTATGAAGAGTCAGAGCCAGCCAGGTGTGACATCTAATATTTGAAGTGAATCAGTGAAAACGGAGCGCACATCAGTCCTGGACGACAAACCGACACTCAATTTGTGAAGTAAATTTCCCTCCACATGTAACAGTGAAAAAAAATTTGCTGTTCCTGGTGCCAGAGGACGTTAACTGGACGGACGTTTGATCGTTTAATTTCCAGCAGCAGTCCAGATCTTTGTTGCAGAATAACTGCATCATTTCCTTTTTTAGGCTGCGTATCAACACTGGAATAATAAAGACACCATTCAACAGCTTCTGAACCTGCTGTGACATTAACACATCACCTCCTGTGTTCAATAGTTTCCAAACCTCCAGACAATACACATGTATGTATACATGCACCATAGGTTGTCCTCAGGAAGGGGGATAATTATTTAAGTGCTAACCCACCTATAAAGCACAGCATTTCCTTTACAAAGGAGTAAAACCTCCTGGAGTTTTTTAGAAAAGACCAACTTCCTTTTATATATGACAGCTAACTGTTAGCATAATGTTCTGTTATTAAGAGCCAATGACGTTAGTCCACAGACGTTGCTTATGTTTTTATACTGAATAAACAAATAATGAGTGGAACAGAACATGATAAAAGTATAATATAATTACTATTTAATGTTTTACAGATATGTTTCAGGACTCGGGACAAACCAGGATGTCTGGTTTTACCTTTTAGGTCTGTCTGCTAGCGCTGAAACAGCTAGCTTTGTAAGCTGTAGACACTAATATATCTGCTCAGAAGGCAAATAAAGACGTAAAGATCACGGAGTAAAATAACAATGTTACACTGCAAGTCATGTGACACATGTAATGTAACTTAAAGCTGATTGGTTGTCTTTGGCACAAACAGTCATGTGAAGGTAGAAGACGAGCACAACTGCATTTTGGTCACTTACTATAAAATAAAAGGTCAACATGCATTTTTTGTTGTGTATTAACATTTTGTTTCCTGACTGCAGACTTTATTCCGGTGGACCTGAGCAGCGTAACCCTTTCAAAGTCAAAGTTAACACACGCTGCTCCGCTGGAATCCCTCGCGGTGACAGAGGTCGACGCCACCGCCAGCTCCTACACGATAAAACCAGACATCCGCTCTCTGTCCGCCGCGTCCTATCTGATCTCCTGCCTCTTATCTGCTAATGAAGGCGTGTAGAGGAGCGCGCAGTGAATACCTCATTAACACAATTATGCCGAAATAACAAACCGGCGACTGTGTGTGTGTGGCAGAGGGCAGGCCGGACGCGGGCTGGGAGGGAACATATGGCGGGCGGTAGACAGGCGTATGGATGCATATGCAGGGAAACAGGCGAGCTGCCAACAGCCGCAATAAAGAGCGGCGTGATGCTGCACACTCATAAACACTGACGGGGGTAATGCGGCACATACGTGACGCTGGCAGATGCTTTGAATTCTGGGAGAAAACACATTTAAATCTAACTGCTGGACACTTTAATGAGGCAATAGAAATGTCAGACGGACGCTAAAGGGTACCTTGTGCGTCTGCATGACACAAAATGGCGGCGTTTGACAACCTGGGAATGAGAACGGGAACGTTAGACGCAGGAAGTAGAAGCAGTAATGTAAGAGGAGCAGCGCAGGTAAAGGTTCTGAACAATGTCAATACGTCGGGATTTAGATTTTTATTCAGTTATAACTTTAAGTTAACCAACCGTAGCGTTGCTTTAGTTGGGTCAAATGTAAATGCCATGGTGCTTTTTATCCGCAGATCCCTCCTTTACTTGTATTTGTTTACAGCCCAGTCTTACCCGGGGCAATATGGTTGCGATGTTAACGTACGATCCAGCAACAGTGAATGAAGCATTACGCCGGTGTTTCTAGATTGACCAGGAGGTGGCAGTACGCAGTAAACAGATGCATTAATTCATTAATTAAAAACATCAATTCATCCAGAGCTCATAAATAACTGTTCAAATCAACAAGAATCTATTTTATTTTATGGAAAATTAATCTTTTCACCTATTAGCTGATTAAGTTTGATTTAATAATAATGCATGTAGATGTGACCGTCTGCCCACCAACAGTTGGAGTGAAGGGTTTAAATAGAACAGGATTGTTGCTCATTTTAATCCATTACCTGGTGTTTCAATGACTGGAATATTAGTCTACATTTCCAGGTTTTCCAGGTTTTCCAGAACATTTGGGAACTCTGACGATAAGCAATAAAAACAGGAGGATTTAACTACGTTGTGCAAATGTCTCGCACACATTCAGATGACTCTGATTGTGAGTGAAAGGGAAGAAAAAAACCCTCTCAGTCTCCATCAATCATTCAGCCCTGGTTCAATCATCATGTGCCTGCTGAAGTGCCCTTCAGCAAGGCAGCGACCCTGACCTCTGACCTCCTCATTGTGCCTTCAGAGTGAGATTTTAAAGGCAATGACAAACATGTTACGGCTTCAATAAACCACAGGAGTGAAAGACGTTTACAGTGACGTCGGGTCAGGACCTGCAGTAAAAACCAGAATCGACCTGCAGCTGAACACACACACACTGCACACACGCACACACACTGCACACACAGGACGAATAGCGTTTGAAAATCCAGGAAACGATTTCACCCCTTTTTTACACATGAAACAATAAGAACACAGATTGATGTACGATCAACAAACACATCACAATAACACACCACAACTATCCCATTATTTAATGTACCATGGTCTAAACCCTCCACTATGCAACAATGTCTATAGTGGCATGCCTTGACACTCCCACTTTCATCCTTTCTAAGTCATCGTGTGTGTGTGGAAAAGACCATGTTCATAAGATAGAAACAACAAAACTTTACGACTTTTAATGTGTAAGAGACTTTTACAAGTGAGATCACAACCGTTTGAATGTTAGTCGCCGTAGGAAGATCAGAGCAATGAAAGAGCGTCCAAAACGTTACGTTAAGAAACCAGAGCAGATAGGCTACTGGTCTCATTCTGGACAAGAAAGTATCAGAGGATTGTTGCCCACACAGACCTTTTCTTTGAAAACAGTTAGTCACTTACACTGGTCTTCGTGGTGCACTGTTCTTCTGTGAGGTCATGTCAAAAATCCAAGAGAACAGAGTTTATTTGTCACATCGATGGGAGGCTGGGAAAGATTTTTGTGTGTTTTCTGTGTTCCACGCCCATTAACCCGCTTTTGACTAGCGTGTGTGTGCAGTGTGTGAGTGATGTGTGTTGTGCAGTGTGTGTT
>NW_023340268.1:894592-899006 GCF_004916995.1 Morone saxatilis
CCTGCTGTTCACTGGGAGCTCCCAATCCGACAGAGTCCGCTGATGGATCCACTACAGCTGCTGGACTGGGGGGACGGAGCACATAGCGCTAATAGCTACTGCGACAGGTCCTGTTTCATGCAGACTTTAAGTCGTGGTTACAGAAGTTCAGGTTTTGGTCCAATCATTCACTTTCAGTGCGTCAGCAGTCGGCAGAAACGGTATTATTCACAGCTGTGACATTACAAAGTGTCTTCAGTGAAAAGCGCTCTGGCTGCACACTTTCCTTTATTACTGTAATCTGTTTTGTGGTTGGTTCATTATTTAGTGGCTGAGCGAGCACATGGGGACACTTAGAGTTAATGTGTTAATGAACTCAAAGAACCAGAATAAGGATTAAGATCAAAACTGCGATTTTAAGACACGCTGCTACAGTCTATTAGAGTTCCTCATCCTTGGTGGAGCTAATAAATAAAATCCAATCAGCCTTTTAAAAACGGGGCCTCAGGCTCTGGAGCTGCTTAAATAATGGTTCAGTGTTGAGGATGATTGATGGCCATGTTAGGCCGAAGGATTTATTAAATCTATAATGGAGTTGATGTTGTGTCCATAATGAGCTTTCCCTGCTTTTAAACAAAATAACAACATCACAAGGAGGAGGAGGAGGCCACATCATCTTCATCTTTACTGCCTGACCCTCTACAGAGGCAGCGCTGCAGAGGCTCTGCCCCGCTCTAATCTTTTCATTTAACCTTTATTAGCTGCAGCTCTCGTGAAGCGTGTGTTGTGTGTGTTTGTGTGCATAAGGGCTTTCCGCTCTGCACACGAGAATTACTGCGAGTCAACAAACACATGGATGAAATATTTCCCCCCCAACTCTTTCCAACAAAACTGAGCCGCAGCGCAGCGTGAGAGGATCTTTACCACGTCTACAGCAGCTCGTTCCTTCTTATCTGCACCGAAAACATCTCAGCCTCATGAATACAGTCTGAAAAGACCTGGAAATGTAGAGACTAGTTTTCCAGTAACGGATTAAAAAGACCAAATATCCTGGAAATATTTAATTGTACTTTAGCTCCTCGCTCAGATTACGTAATGTGTGTATGTTGTTGGCTGGATAATCTTTGTGATATAATGATTCAAATCGGGTTAACAGACGCAAACTGGAGCGGAAAAATGCTCCTTTTTCATTTCGGCTCATGTCAGTCTGGAGCTGTTGATGAGAACTTTTGCCGTCGAGTCTATTTTGTCTGTAATGCTTCAGGCGGTCACATCTACATACAAACAGCCTGTTATTAATAATCACATTCACATTTGTTTTTGTGCTGATAATTGTTAATTGTATGTGGAACAAACACTTTCTAACTTTTCCTTTAAAAGGCTTAATAGGTTAGAAGATCTTAAATACTAATTTAAACTTTGAAAATAACAATTTAATTTCCTCAGAAATTAATGAAATGCTGAGATATCGGCCTCCTGTGTATATTTTAAAGTTTTCCTACACCCGTTAAACTCAAGAAGACCTTGAGACCCAGTCCCGATCCCCAGGTCCCTTTCTCGTGCTCATGGATTCACTAAAAAAAGGTTGAAAATGTTGTAGGATGTATGCCAGGAGGTGGTAGTGTAACTTTGCAACTCAACGGAGAGAAGATGGTGAATGCACGCTCAAAAACAGACAAGACGATGATCTGTGGCGGCGTCTCCTACTGGTCCCAGTGAGGAGTCTCACTCTCGTGTTGGGTCAATACGTTTCTATGCAACTTCAACCAGTCAGATCAACGAACCGCGCAGTCAGACAAAAACATCTTTTCCTTCAAGAAAAGTCTTCAGTGTCTCTCAGCGAAGAAATATTTTCCAATTCTAATATAACTGATGCTAGCAGCTGCTACGCTAACCTCTTTATCAGCCACTCACACACACCTAGCATTAAACCGCGGCCAGTAGCTCATCACGTTTCTGTTCCTCAAAGGACGCCTGAAGACCGGCAAGATAGGGAGAACAACTCCCATGATCCCTTGCTACTTCCAGATGTCATCAGACTACGTCTTTTGTTCTGATGTGAGAGTGTGTACATACTGTACCTCAACTTATCCATTGAGCTCCTACTTATGAATCCATCCATCCTTCCCTTTTATTCATTCATCCATCCAGTCATTAGTTCAGCCATCCACCTCTCCATTTATCTATTAATTAATTCATCTGTTTTTATCCTTCCATCCATCTATTATCCATCCCTCTGTCCATCTAATTATCTTTTCACATGTTCATTCATTCAATCATCCATCCATTTATCCTTCTAATTATCATTTTATCATCGATCCCTGTCTCTCTCTCTCTCTCTCTCTCTCTCTCTATGAGTGCGAGCTTCCCATCGGTGAAGCAGATGGCCGTTCACTGTTTGGCGAACTCGTCCCTTTCTCTTTACCACGCACACACACAGCGATGTGTAGACAGCAATCTGTGCAGTGTGTAATAGGTCACACAGACACATGCTGCACCATTTGTGTTGGTATGAGTGTATCTGTATATATCTGTGTGTGTGTGTGTGTGTGTTGAGCTGGCAGTTCACCTCCATCAGTGGATCTCCTCCTGCAGTGCTCACTAACCTTCATGTGACCGGACTCGTCCTGCAGCTCCTCTGAAACATCATCAAACAGACCAACAACAGAAACAAGCTGAGCGGTTTGTTCAGTGTCGTCGCTCGCTGGTCTTTGGATCAATGTCTTGTTTTAAAGCAACAACTTCGGCCAAGATTCTTTTCGGAGCCGGCAGCAGCAACGTACTGCGAGTTGAGCTGCAGAGTTTTGACTCGACTGTATCAGGAAACAATGGCGGCTCACCTGGTAACAAATGATCTTGTATTCCAGTTTTCCAGATAAACAGTAAAATATGTTTGTGAAAAGGTTTGAAGAGAGAAACAGTCGACACAGTAACAGAATCAGGATTCATACAGACGTTATTTTCCCTTTTCTAGAGGAAATCCAGTAATTTTGTCCTCTCAACCACCCAAAAACATCTCAAACCTGCAACTAGGGAGGTCATGACAAGCAATACTTAGGTACCAAGTCCATTCCAAAGCTCTGAAAAGGTGGTGGTACTTGTTTTCCTAGAGTACTGTAGGTACCGGCCTACAAGCAGCCTTTCCTAGTAATTATAGTCTGTGGCGGCCCACCACGGTCTAACTTGTCTCACCACATTGTGCAAAGCATCTCTCACTCCCAGTTAGTATCCACAACCGATTAACGAGTGGACAGTCTGCCCTCTCTCTGCCCCTCATGTACAGTTTAGTGACAGTCACACTGAGACATTGTCCGTTAATAAAGTTGAGTATGTTGGAAGAACACAGGATATATGGTTTGGTTTTGGTTTTCTACCGCGTTATCGAACTGGGAGAATCATGGTATTTCACTGCCGTTGGTATCGACTGCTACATTTCTGGTATGGTGACATCGCTACCCAGGAGGCACCGAGAACATAACACGTGTTGGACTGTTTAACACAATCCAAACAGATCCGAAAGGTATTTCGTAGAGTACAAATTAAATATTTAGGCGACTGGTCAAGAGAAATCATCACCATGACAACAATGCAACATGTATTTTATTAAATCCTCCATAAACTGTGACTGCTGTTAAGAAGCAGCAGTTTTTCTTTCTGTTTAAATGTCACTTCTCATTATGTAAAATGGATCATTCTCCACCTGATTGAGCCTTGAGGTTCTTCTCTTCTTACTGTAACTTCAACCTTCAGCTCGTCTCGGGAGGACGAAGACGACTGCAAACACGCTCTTTGTTTTTTTCCAAAGCTCGAACCTCTCGGTGCCACATCAGCCTGTTTGTAAAGTCGGTGTGTAATTTCCTGTCCAGTCGGAGTGTCTGAGCGGCGGCAGGTGGATCCGTGTAACCCTCGGAGGAGATAATAGAGCGAGAGAGATGATCGGATCTGAGTCCTCATCGGTTCGCTGGGTGTTTGAACGCTTCACTGCTGCCGGCTTTTGTTTCTGCGCTGTCAGACATGTTGGTCTGTGTTGTTCGCCGCCGCTGCAACACAACTCATTAGAAATAACCTTGGAAGGAGGAAACTGTGTTTGTGTGTGTGTGCACTGTAAAAAGAAATCTGTAAGCTTACTGGGCATACCTGTTTATTTTACAGATTGTTATGTATTTTTTAAAATGGAACTACAGAATTATCCTGTGAATTTATATGTCTAATGTAAAAATAATGTGACCTGTAACAGTAAATAATCATAAATTGCTGCTTATTTAAAGAAAAAATATATTTTTTTTTTTACATAAAAAGATTAAAATACATTTGCAAAACTCAAATGTTTATTTATTTTTCAGGTTTATTACTGTATTTGTGTAATTTTAAATGTATTTGTTTGTTAATTGACGATATCTTGTAAAGTTTTCACAGAAACATTGAATAAATGTTG
>NW_023340268.1:899106-908788 GCF_004916995.1 Morone saxatilis
CAATGTCTGAATGAGTTCTGGTGGATGGGTTGGGCTTGGCAGGATGTGGTCACTTGGTCTGGGTGGGAGATCGGAATGCAGGTGTTGTCGAATTCCGAATTCAAAATGGCCATTCTTGTGTTGTTCTAAAGTGTGGTATGATCGTTTTTTCCTTGTATGTTTTTTTTTTCGGAATGGAGTGTATTGATTGTGTAAAGGCTGGCTTATTTCGAGGAAAGGTACGTGTCTAATAAGGTTAACTAAGTGTCTATTTTAGACTTTTTGCCATGTTAGGGCAGAAAGTACGAGGATGTCAGAGACATGGTTTTGGGTCTTTTGTTGAGTCATAAATGTTTACGTTTTAGATTTATTGTATAATTGATGGTGATTAGATTTGTGCAGTTGTCTCACATGAGTATATTTTGCTGTTATTGATTATATTTGATTTCTTTAATGGTTTACTTTTTTTTAAGTATTATTGGGGAAGGTGTAGTCATTGAAGTATGTTTTGGTGGTTTTTCTTTTGTTTTTATTTTTTATTTTCTAGTTTGGATTGCATGTGACGGGTTGGTGGGAGGTTTTTCGAATGAGAGGGGGACTGTTATTGTAATGTGTGAGTTCGGAATGTGGTTACGGTGTATGTTTTAAGTTTGATTTGTTTGGTATTTGCTTTTAGTTTTATTTATATTTTATATCTTATAAATTTTTAATATCATATTTGTTTAGTGTCTTTTTGATGCTTTTGATTTTTTGGTTTTTTCTGTTTTTGTGGGGTCGGGTTGGTGTTTTTGGTGTTTTTTATTCTCTTTCTCTTCTCTTTCTCTTTTTTCTTCTTTTTTCTCTTTATTTGTTAGTGTTATTTTTGTCCTGATTTTTTGGCATCTATTTGTTTTATTGTTTTGTGGTGTGATGGTTTTGTTACTATTTTATCTTTTGTGGTGTGGTGGGATGGGTTGGTGTTTGCCCCTGTTAGGTCGGGGCTTGTCACTATACAAAGTGGTGGAGGAGGGCGTGGTCGAGTTCGGAGACGGTTGTGGGCATTCGGTTTGTTTAAGGTGTGTTGTTTGTGTAGGGACAGTGCCGGCAAGGGTGTACCATTAGATTGTGTGGCAGCCAGTGATGGCCTCTGTGGTGGTTTTAGCTTTTATGGTATTTGCTGTGTTATTGGTTTTTTGTATGGCTGTAAAGGGAAGTCGGGGGGGTTTTTGTTTTGGGTGAGGTATTGTAAGGTGTCTTGGTTTGTGGGTGTGGGGAAACCGATTGTTTTGTGGGTGGGTGTGCATGCTTTGTTGTGTGATGGATTAATGGTGAGGGGTTGTTGGTTTACCGACGTTTTTTTTTGATATGTTTCGTGATGATATCATATGTGGTTTGGGAATGAGAAGGTTGCTGTGGAATGGGTTTTAGATTTTTGTGTCGTAGTCGGTTGGAGGGGTGTAAATGTGTGGGTACTGTGGTTTGTTCTGAGTTTCTCCAACAGATGGTGTTGAGCTTTGGTGTCTTTATATTTGTTTCTTTTTGTAATTTTGTTGTGTAATGGTGAGATGGTTGTTTTTTCATGTGTATGTAAGTGTCTTATATATGTAATTGTCTGTTGTTCTTTTAAGGTTGTTTGATTTTTCTTTGTGTTGTTGTTGGGGAGACTGAGTTTGTGAAGGCAGGGTAATTTGATATGGATATGTTTTATTTGTACATACTGTGATTTATAAATTTGTATATTATTTAAGAAAGTTGTTTGATATCTTTCTTGTCATTTTGAGAAAGTGCCATGTTAGTTTGGATCTTTTGTTGTTATTTTGTCTGGGGGTTGGGAGCTATTGTATCTCGTCTTGTGGGGTCTTTATCAGATTTTGGGTGATGTATGAAAGTGTTCTAATACTGTGGTTTTGCTGTGTTGGTTTTGTGATTCTGGAGCTACCTGTTTTGCGTGGTGCTCATTGCTGTGTGTTGATAGTTGGTAAGGTTGTTTCTGAGTAAGCGTGGTTTGTGGGGGTTTATGGAACTGCAAGAAGACGTGCCTTTTACAATTTAATCTTTTGTTGGGCCAAATGTTGAGTTTTTTGTGAGAATCATTTCGTGAGGGATGACTGATTATTGCACTACTTGTGGGATTTTGTGAGACTTGTGGGTGTGGGTCTGGGTTTGGGTTTTGGTGAGGTTCTGTTTGTTTTTTGGTTGGGGGTTTTGGCTGTTTTGTATTAGAGAGGCGTGGGGTTTCGGTTGGAAAATGGTTGTGAATGTTTTGGTGCCTTGCTTTGTTGTTCTGTTTCGGGTTCTTTGTTGTCTTTAGGTTTTGGTGTATTGTTGCGGGTTTGGGCCAAGTGCCTCGGTGGGTTGGTCGTGGGAGAGTGCCTGAAAGTGGCTAATCCCTGGTGAAAGGGAAGGTAGTGGTGGTTTGTGTAATGGTGATGATGGGAGGACGTACCAAAGGATTGAGCTATTTTTGGTAGTGGAATTATTCATTATGTGATTGTAGTGGGTGAGGAAGGGGAGAGGCGGAGGAGGAGAGAGAGAGAGAGAGAGAGAAGGACGGAGAGAGGGAGAGAGAGGGGTGACAGGTAGCGTCGGATTGTGGGTGGATGGTAGTAAGGCCAGAAATCGGGAAGCATGTTAGTACTGTGAATGTGTGAAGTATTTGATTTATATAATTTTATTTATAATAATAATTATGTAATAAATAAAGTTCAATGTTCTGAATGGGATATTTCTAAATTAAATGATTGTTTTCTTTGGGTTGAAGTTCCATGGTTAAAGGGAGGTCTTCTGGTGTTGGTGTGGGAATGGTTCTGGTTCTCTGTTCGCTTGTTTTCTTTTAGGTGGATAAAGGGGGGGGGGGTGTGAAAAGTCGCAGAAGCGTGATTTGTTTTGATTTGGTTTTTGACTGTATTTTTTAAAAGTGATCCCTGTGATATAAATAAATGTTTGTTTTTACATTGGGTAATTTGGTGTAAATGTTAATTATCATTAGGAATGTGGAGGTGTAATTTTTCAAGAATGTGGAACTTGGTGAAGTTTATGTTTTTTATGCATTATTGTTTTTGATATCTAGATTGTTAATTTTGTATGCTTATGTTAATATCTTATGTTTAAGAATGTTTTTTTTTGTAGGGTTTTTTTTTCTGTGCTGTTTTTTGCTTACATGCAAGTATGTTAGAATTTTGGGTTATTGGATGTTTGTATTTGTCTTGGAGGGAGATTTGTCTCAAATATTATTATTTTTTGGAAGGATAAAAGGATAATTAACTACGTATGGGTAGACTACGTGGTGATTTTGGGTCTTTTGTGTGGGGGGAGTTCTGAGCGATATGGTTGATTTGTTAATCTTTCTGCTGAAAAGTGGGTATTGTAATTTGCCCGGGGCTTGGCGTGCGGGAATTATTGTTAGTAGGGCTTGAGACGAATGGTAAGAATGTGGTTTTTTTTTTTCTGTGTTGTGTTGGGGGGAATAACGCTTCTGTAAGGATGTCTATGTGGGGCTATGGCAATATAGATGTCTTTAGGATGATGATTCTGGTGACTGCAGGTTGAGAGATTGAAAGGAATGTTGGATTGGTGGGCTGGAAGTACGGGGGGGGGGGCACAGTGTCTGCTCGGATTTTGCAAATGACATTTTGTGTATGTTCTAAAAGTGGTTGTTGTGTTTTAATTTTTGTATGTTTTTTTTTTGCCAACGGGAAATGGCATGAATATTTGATGTGTGAAAAGAGATGTCTTTCCCCGGGGGTAACTATTTTGCGTTATTGTTTATTTTGGAACTTTTTGCATGTTGAGGGAGACGCTAACCTGAAAGACTGTACCAAAGTATGTTAAAATATGGTTTTGGTTGAAGGTATATGTTGATAATTTTTAAGATTATTGATTATACCATTGTGCAGTTGACAAGTTATTTGCATTGGTTTCTTGAAGTATAACCATTTGCTCTTATTGCTTATTAATTGACATGTTCTACTTTGGTATAAATTTTTTTTTATCGCGGGGTCATTTAAGGGGTGTGTAGTAATGCATCCGTAGATAATTTGCGTACTGGTATTTCTTGTTTCTTTTTTCTTTTTGTTAGAAGTTAAAATGCATGTGAAAAAGAGAGTGTCGTGGAGGGGTTTTACGGACTGAGAGGGACTAGCGCTTTTGTCTGTGGTTACTGTGCTGGTAATAAAAGTGTATTTTAGTTTTAAGTTTGAATAATTGCTTTTGCGCTGATTTGAATTATTTTTAATATTTATTTTTTTATAATTTTGATATAATATAATACTTTTGTATTCGTGTACTTTTTGAAAATGGTTTTCTGGATATTTTTGGTCTTTTTCTTGAGTTTGTGGGGTGGGTTGAACTGTGTGTATGGTTCTCCTTCTTCTCTGTTCTTTTTCCTTTTTTTTTTTTTTTTTTTTTATCCTTTCTGTATTTAGTTGTGAAATTATTTTTGTATGTTTTTTGGAATTAAATATTAGTTTTGATTTTTTTTGTTGTGTGTGTTTCTTTTGATTTTTTAAAATATTTTTTGTTGGTTGATGGAGCATGGGTTTTGGATTTTGATGATGGGAGGGTTGTATATAGAAAGCGTTAAAAGGGCAGAGGTGGCGGTAAGGAAGGGTGTGGATGAAGAGAACATGTTTTTATCCGAGAACCGCATGTGTGTTTGTGATTAAGAGAACGTGGGAGAATGTACAAACGTTAAGCATCCCGGGCTCAACGCACCAAAGGCTCAGGTCAAAATGTCAAACCCAGTGCTCGATAGATATGGATCCAGATTTTTACTCTGTTGGTCTTCAGGTAAACGTGTTTATTGGAATAGAGTGATCTGTGTGACCAGGCGAGGCCGCATGTTACCCTGATACTGCGAGATTGAAATGTGAGCCCAATGAGAGCAGCTCAACTCGCAGCTATGTGCTGCTGCTGGTCAACAACTGTAATGGTGCGCGCAACGAAAGCCAAGCTGGAGGTTCAGGCGGTTTCCAGAAGACATAGTGAGCCACTCCGCTAGTTGCCAGGCCAACAGTACTCGCCGTTTGGGTTTGTCAAAGTTAAAACAAGTATTTTCTGTCTCGTTATGCAGCGTCGGCATCATTTCGTTTTACCAGCTGGAGTGATATTTCAGGTTACCTTGCATTGATTGTTTGATGAAACGTTACAACTCAAACATAAGCAGGTCCGTTGATCCTGCGGAAGTATATTATATCCAGCAGTCGTGCTTTTTCCCTGATGTCCTAGATGATGTGATAGGAGGGAAGGCTCTCAGGGGCGTCGTCTCCCCGTTTGATTGAAGAGCTCTCGCAGTGGAATATCTAAGACATTCTGGCTTCAAAACGCATGAGAGGGAGAGAGGAGGAGCGAGGAGAGAGATGAGGGAGAGGTCTTTACGACCCCCCCCCATTTTGTTTTTCTCTAGTCCTGACAGTTGAGGATTGTTGGATGGGTTTTCATCTGCTGACCTATTAAATTATTTTTTGTTCATCTTTTGTCTAAAAGAGATAATGAAGCATGAAAACAAGGGTGTCTTGTATCTTTGTCGTAGCGAGTTAATTCTACAACGCTGGGTTTCCAGTGCGTTCTGGAGTACAGTTTTAGTCAATTATGTTGTCCTGTTATTGTTGGCCTGAGTTGACAATACACACTTTGAAGGGTTTCTTGAAGTACAAGGTTTTACATGGTGAAGAGTATTAGGAAAAAAATCCTTGTGGTATTTACTGTGGGCGCTGCAAGTAATAGATTGCGTGGATTTGGGTTATCTGCCTCACTGAGTCCCCTCACGTAATGCGGGGCAGTGTCCTCTGAATCATCAGGTTGTGTTTTTGAGTTCAGACGGAACAGGTATACGTGATTTAATATTGGTATTTTCTATAGTTTTAAATTACTTTTTTTTTATCTGAGGCATTATGTTTAGTGCCAACAGCAAGAGACTGGTGGAGTTTTGTGGCCCTGAGTTTTCTTTTGTTGGCTGGCTGTTTATTCAAGTGGTGACCTGAATTGTATCATGCTAGATGTACTAAACTTTAAAGAGCTAAGATGGCGAGGCATCTCTCAGCAGTGAGGGGAAAGATATTCTGTGGATGCCTCAGGCGATTAAGTACAATCCTTCCACTAGAGGCTCTCATCCAAATCAATAACAAAGTAAGTAGAGGAGGGTAGGTGAAGATTGGATTTATGGGAGTTGTTGTCTTCCACCATTGGTCTTGCTCCCGTGTCGTTCCCGTTGGTTTAGATTCTTCGTGTTCATGGTTAGGAGGTTTTACGGAGAACAATTATCACCAGAGTTTCCTCTTCCAAAACAGAGCCCTGTGAGTTAAAACTACAAGTGAATAAAGTGTTCACGATTAAAAAATCTGTTTGCCCCGCTTGGACAGACCGAAGGACGTGCCGGGGGGGGTGCGGCGAGGCTGTGCTACGTGTGCTCAGTTTTTTTCTCTGATATACTTAAGATCGTAGCGTCGATGACTAAAAATCCTTCATCCGGTTCAACTAGAGTTAAAAAGCAGATCAAACAGTGGATTGGTTAAAAATTGGTGCTCAGACTTGGATAACAGCAAGTGTATGACATTTGGCAGACTCGCTGGAGCTAGGCCAAAGTGGATATGACGCCATCGACGTACCGAGCAGCGACCACTCTCAGTCCTACAGGGCGTTTAGTTGGTCGATTCAGGTGGTTTTTAAATGGACAGTTTCAGCTGTGTATCAGTTATAGTAGCAGTTTATTTGAGCCATAAAAGAGCAACAACACACGTCGCAGCACAAGTTGTGCTGTCAGCGGTACATTCTTGTACACAGTCGCTGGTGTACTAAGGTGAAAGCGTATAATGTGTGGTTGCCCAGTTAGCTCAGTCGGTAGAGCTGGCGATCCATGTACGGAGTTGCTGCAGTGGCCCGGGTTTGAATCTGACCTGCGGCCTTTTGCTGTATGTCATCCTTTCTCTCTCTGACCCCCTCTCCTGTCAATCATTGGCTGTTTCTATCAATAAAAGCATAAAGGCCAAACAAATAACTGTAAAATGTGTACTTAGCTCTCACATTGCCATCGTGTTTCATGGACACTTTGAAATCCAACAAAGAGGCTGTTCGCTCGGCTCAGGTGATGTTACCTTGAAATATTTTGATGCTGAATCATTTCAAGAAGAGACCTAATCTGTTTGCATTCCTGAATGTTTGTGGATCAGGGGTCTGAAGTCATATTGAGATAAAGTCTCCATCTGGTCCCATAAAAACCTTAAAGGGACAGTTCACCTGCTTTCTGTCGTCCTTCTCTCGACAGCAGTCTCTTTCTCCTGAAATCATGACTAAAGATAATCTACCGACCTTGTTGTGAGAAGCTGCATGTAGAAACAGGGTTCCCACCCATCCTGGAAAACCTGTTTTTCAATCATGGAAACACCTGGATATTGATTAAAATGAGCAAATATCCTGGAAATGGAAATGCCTGTTTGCATGCAGCCTATAAATAATCAAAAGTGTTGCTGTGGTTGATAAGTACATGCACAGTGATGTTATCTATACGTGCAACAAACACTTTCACTTTCTAAAAGAGGAATTTTCTGTGAAATAAAGTAAATTCTACTTGAACGAGAGGAATTAGAAGAAAACTATAAACGGTGAACACCAAGAGGGCTACCGGTAAATCATATGACTGTTTGTGTGCCAGTGTTGTCCTGTGTTATCAAGAAAAGTCCTGGAAAATGTCCTGGAAAATGATCTCTTATAAAGAGCGGGAACCCTGAGGAACTACAGCCGGCAGCCGTAGCGGGCCGCTACCTCTCTGAGCGGTGCTAGGTGAGATAGCTGACGCCATTAATGTTTACATAAATCAATCCAGGTTCGTCTAATCCACTGGTTCCCAACCTTTTACCTTATTAAGCAACCCTTTTTATATAATTTATTAAACTGACGACCCCTGATTAAGTCTTACATTTATGGATATTTCAAGATCAAGATTTTTTTTGGTTCCTCGAAGCTGTTTTAAAATTCATCTTCTGTGCTGCAGCTGATTTAAAAATCTATTAAACTGTTATTAAGAGGTTAAAGTGCTTTCAGCTGTAAGAATGGTTGACGGTTCACACTGTTTTTATACATAAGCCTCAGATTTTAGGGAAATGCAGCAGGACTGAAAAAACATAACTCAACATAATGAGTGGAATTTTATTTAATTACCAAATCAGTCACATGAGCTCAGTTTAAACTATACCAGTCGTTCTCCACTCGCAGCTGAATTCATCCATTAGCCGTAAAGGCTAAGGTTAGCTACCATTAATCTTCCAGTCATACAGTAAACATCAGTATTCAGGGTGCACAGTGCTCCCGCTACAGGAGCTAATGTTTTCTCACTTTAATTGCTTGCAGCTTAATGAAGCATTCCCGACCTTTACTGAAAGTCTGAGGGAACACGGGGAGAAACATAACAAGTTTACCCAAGAACCTTTGCAGAAACGGGACCAGAAACACGAAGGAAAGGCTGCTGGAACACTTTAAGCGTAATGATGAATGACATTTATTTACATAAACACGGTTAACACGGACAAAATTGGAAAAATAATGGAAGCAAATCAGGGTCTCCAAGGTGAAAGTAATAAACAAAAACTAGAGAATAAAGTTATTTTATAGGTTGACAGGATAAAAACTGCTCATTTTAAATGAACAAAAACACATTGATTCTGATATTCAGGTGATTTTACACTAATAAAACATAACTGTGAATATTATATTATAGATCCTCTTAAATGTTTCACACTGGACCTTTAAAGTACAGAAATATTGAGTTATTAAGCACATTTACTTACACTTTAGGTGTATTTGTGCTCAGTGTATAAACTAGATGCAATAAAATGCAATTTATATTCTTCTGTCCTTTGTAAAACGATCTTTAACTGTTAATTATTATTATTATTATTATTAGTGTTATATGTGCTTGTATATTGTAATTGTAATTTTGTTAATTTATTAACTTATTTGATGTCTTTACCATCACCATTATTTAGGGATGTAACATGTTTCCTGTACAGTTTTCTTCTCTTTATTTATTTTTATTCTAAAAGTACTTTATGTTTGTGTGATTTTTATATTTTATGCACCAATGCACCAAGACAAATTCCTGTATGTGTAAAAACGTACTTATATTATATTGTCTTTATTAAAGAATCCTTTTTTATTCCTGAGGCAGGATATAAATCTGTGTCTCTATCTATCTATCTGTCTGTTCTGTCTGTCGTCTGTCGTCTGTCTGTCTATCTGTTCTGTCTGGTCTGTCTATCTTATCTATCTGTCTGTTGTCTGTCTATCTATTATCTATCTTCTATCTATCTGTTTCTGTCGTCTGTCTGTCTGTCTATCTGTCTGTCTGTCTGTCGTGTCTCTATCTATCTATCTGTCTGTCTGTCTGTCTATCTTTATCTATCTATCTATCCTTCCATCCCTCTCTTCTGTGTTATCGGGCTGTAGTTCCACCGTGTGGCCGCTGGGTGTCGCTGCCGCGGGTCGCTGCGTCCGGAGAGAGCGCTTGTTGTTCCGGTGAGAAGAAGAAGAAAGATGGCTGCAGCTAATGTTTGCTAGCTGAACAATGTTTCGCGCTTCGTGTTTTTTTCTCTTTTTCTTCTTTGAGCGCGAAACTAACGTCACGAAAACGTCACTAAAACCCGGTGTACCGACAGCGCGAGCCCTCAGCCGTTAACGAGTCCCCGCAGTTTGTAACCGGAGCCGTTAATTCAGTGCGTGTGTGTGTGTGTGT
>NW_023340268.1:908888-911026 GCF_004916995.1 Morone saxatilis
GAAGATGTTCAGAGGGTTGAAGATAACGATGATAAAACAGTTTTATAAAGACTCAAAGAAGTTCAACCATCCTTTATTCGACTAACATGGAAAGAGCGAGACATTGCTCATAAACAAGAGACACGCTGAATAAAGAACAGCTCTGTTTAATATTTATGTTTTTGTGCGCAAAATCATCTGATCGATACTGTGAGAACTCACTCTGGTCAAACTGCTGCACTGAAGAAATATGTTAATATATATAATGTATATATATATATATATATACATATATATATATTTATGTATATTATTTATATATATGTATATTATATATATATATATAAATATGGTCTGCGTGGAGACATGAAACACTGTTGAACATATCGAGAGTATTGGCAGCACAGAACCAGAAACACTTATTATTATTATATTTATTATTATATTTAATAATTCAGAAGCAGAAGTGTGAACTGTTCTCCTTCTCCTTCTGAAAGTTAATGCAATAAATAAACAGATAAACGTTTATTTATTCTGTGTAACAGCTGTTAATGTTTACTCTCTCTCCGGCTAACCGGAAGCAGCGGCGCACCGTCCGACGACGAATATTGTAGTTCTTTGTATTTTAAAGAACTACAGATTAATACAAGAGAAGAAAACAAACATCACCTCGTCCTGTAAATACGCCATTGCGATGTCTGTCGCGGTTGCAGCGGAGTTTACATCCGCAGCGGCTCCCACAGCGGCTGCAGCTCCCTCCGCCATCACGGACTCTTCACCGTAACCAGCAAAAACAACCACAGATGTAAAGTTCCGCCTCGTCGACCTTAAAACAAAAAGGCGTCTTTACGTTCATTAACTTCAAATATTAATACGATTATAAACAGAGGGGGATTAATAAACACGAACAAAACGAGTCCGGTCAGTTTTATATCAACGTAGCTTTATATTTGTTTATTTTAACCGGTTGTTTAACTTTCCGGTCGGACAGGTTTAAAGTGATGGACTGACTTCCGTTCGCGAAGAGGGTCAAACTCTCGCGAGATCGGTGAGACTTCCTCTTCGCGCGGAACCTGCTTCCAAGATGGTGAGTGGATTTTACACCGACGGGAATATTTCACTAATCCTTAAACATCTCGCTTCAAACTCACTATTTTATCACAGTGACACTAATGGGGAGGTTAGTACACGTAGAGCGAGCGGAGGGATGTTGAATTGTTGACTTACTAACCGCAGAAATGGAGATTTTAACGCAGTTTGGTGCTCGGCGCTGAAGCGGGCTGTACGGTGCAGAGTGCCGCTTCATGATTCATTTATTCTCGGTTTAAATCAGAGTTAATGTCCGGTTACAGTTGATCTTCTCTGCCAGAGTTAATCATAAATTACAGACACATTATCAGCTGAGTTACCCGCCCTGAGTGGTGTCATCACGTTGTGGGGGGGGGCAGAGAGAGAGAGAGTTACCCCGGGGTAAACGCTCTTTAGTGGGGCAGGTAAAGTGCTGCAGGCTCTCTGGATGTTTCACAAGCTGCTGGTTAAAGTGCTTAAAGCTCCGATATGTTTGTGTTATCTGTTGTAGATTCTTTCTTTCTCTTGTACATAGTGTGTTTTATTTATTATTTTTTCCTACTCGTACTGTTTGTATACTGTTTCTTTTCCTCTATCCACTTTGCTGCTGCAACACCGGAATTTCCCCATTGTGGGACAAATACAGGAATATCTGATCTGATAACTAAAGCTAACTAACGTGTCTGTCTGAAAACCCAGCAGAGGTTAAATGTTCAGAAGTAAAGTTATTCCCTCCAAATGTTCCAGAAATACATCAATAATATCAATAATTAATCAATAAGTTAATCACATGATCTGTAACGTGTTGAAGGTAAAGTGTGTGATAATGTTCGTTCTGTTTTCAGTCTCTCGTCCCCGAGAAGTTAATAAATGTTTAGTAGTAAAGAAGTTGTTACATACATTAATAACATTAATATCAATAATTAATCAATAAGTTAATCACATGATCGTTCTGTTTTCAGTCTCTCGTCATCCCCGAGAAGTTCCAGCACATTCTTCGTGTTCTCAACACGAACATCGATGGACGGAGGAAGATCGCCTTCGCCATCACCGCCATCAAGGTGAGTTTCCCTGTGAGGCTGTTTCTTCCC
>NW_023340268.1:911126-916720 GCF_004916995.1 Morone saxatilis
CCGTCTGTCCGCACCGAGACACACGAGACACACCGTCTGTCCGCACCGAGACAGAACAGCATCTGTCCTCTGGGGACAAAGTACTCTGTCTCTAACGATCCATTAATGAACATCAGCTGATTGCTTCCAATCAATGGTTATCATATCGGCCTTTAGACGTCTGAGCCGTCAGAAGAGCCGGTGAACACAGAGACTTTAGAGACCCTCAAACTCAGACTGTCTAATAAGATAAATACCAACGGGACTGCTGCTGGGACACAGTGGACTGAATGTGTCTGTCCTTCAGATTGTGACTGTTTAGAGGCTCAGTGCTGTCAGAACCACCAGAGAGGTTCAGAGTGGGAACCCTGAACCTGAATGTAAAGGACGATGAGCTGCTGTCAGTGTCCACCTTTACACGGTAACAGTCCCTGTTAGTGCTTCTGGTCCTCAGTCAGTTCAGAGGACAGGAGAAAGTCCTATAAAGTCTTATATATTATATGTTCTGTGGCGGTTTGTCGTTGGTGTGAACTAACAAACGTCTCCGCTGTCTCTGCGTCTCGCTCCAGGTCCTCGCCAACGGTCTGGACAACAAGCTGAGAGAAGATCTGGAGAGGCTGAAGAAGATCAGGGCTCATCGTGGTCTCAGGCACTTCTGGGGGTAAGATCTGATCCAGAGTCTGTTGGTCCTCTTCACCACAGAGCACTTACATCTTTAAACACTTACATTAATCATAATGAGGCAGCAGCATCTGTCTCACATTAATCACAGACACCTGCTGTTTTCCGTTATCGTGTTTATTGTACGATGGCGTCACTTTAGTGTTTGCTGGAGGAGACTCAGTGTTCAATCTGACAGCACACAGTGGATCTTCAGGACGTTTAGTCTGATTTCTGTTAAGTTTTATATTGACGTTTCACCAACAGATGAGTTTGTTTTGTTCTTAAATTGTTACTTTCAGATGTTCTTTATTTAAACTCTCTCTCTGTTTCCTTCCAGTCTGCGTGTGCGCGGTCAGCACACCAAGACCACCGGCCGTCGCGGTCGCACCGTCGGTGTGTCCAAGAAGAAGTAAACTCCCTGCTTCCCCTCGTTTCAATAAAGCCACAGTTGATGAAATCTGTCTGTCCTCGTCGCTCTTTCACTTGGTTTCCTTCAGGCTGCTGAGAGAATCTGGTGGCATCAAACGGCCGCCAGAGAAAACACATTTAAATCAAAAGCAGTGAGTTCAGAAAACCAGAGCCAATCAAAATGTGAGACAACTAATTAAAAAAATGAACAGAATATTTCAAAATGTAGGAAACGCAAACATAATAAAATAACTTTAAAACATTTGACACCAAACATGAGATTATTGACTTTATTGTGCTGCATCGCTGACAGAAGAGTTAATTATCCAACAGAAGAAAAAGGAAATATTCATCATAAATCATTCTTAATATACAAATATTCCATAAAAACTGAGGTCAGGTAGGAAAACTTAATATGGCTGCAGGAAATATAAAGTGCATAAAGACAGAAGTGGAGCTCTCCCTGTGATTAATGCAGATTTATTAGTAATAAAACACTGTAGGAGGTAAAGAGGGTCAAACAGCTACATCTCGAGAGGCGGGAAAATAAGAACGTGTTTATTGTAAAATATAGCAGATGTATATTCACCCTGTCTTACCCCAGTGCATTCTGGGATAGGCTCTATTTCCTCCACAGCCCTTAAAGCAGAAGAAGCAGCTTGAACAAGCGACGGTGCGTTTACAGAAAGTAAGGAATGACTTTAAAGCTGAATTAAAACTATATTAATTATTCATCAGTGGCGAGACGTCCCGCACTGATCCCGTCACCACGAACGCAGCCGAGAGCTTCAGTCGTGAAATGAAAGACGGAGACGTGTCTTTATTATTCAGATTGTTTCTGCCTGAAATTAAAGACGAGTCGTGAAGTCGAACGAGATCAATAAACTGCTACGGAAGCTCATTTCTGCCAATGTGACGGGGAATAAAAAGATCCTGTAAGTAATTATAACGAGAAACTTTCTCTAAACACAGACTCAATATCACAAAGTCATTATTTTGTGATATCGAGTCTTTAAAGTTTCTCATTATAATTACTCACAGGATCTTTTTTCTCCTCAGAAATGAGCTTCTATAAACTTCAGTGAACTAAAGAGTCAGTGAAGAATAAATGTTCAGATTATTAGACTTTATTTAAAATCTTTGGTGATATTTACGGAAGCCTGTTTCTGCCGAGAGAAAATAACCTTCACGTATCGGACAGAACTTAAAATGATGAGATGCTAATTTACCCGATAATCTCAATTTTAGGCCTTAAATATGATTTTGATCCATTACAGTCTGATTTATTACCAAACGTCATTGTTTAAGAGACTCTTAATTTAATTCTTAATTTTAAATTTTATAAAAAGTCTACAGACGGTAAATAAAGCTGCCTTTGTCCTGCAGGAATATAAACTGGTCCCAAAATAAAGTAAAACAAAACAACTTATTTTCACACGTTACTTGTTTAAAGTTGTATTTTTTTTATCTTTTGAATGTGTTTTTTTGGGGAAAGATCTGTATTGATCGTGCTTTAACTACAAAACCAAGCCGATATGGAACCAATATCGATTATCCGTCACATCTTTAGTACTTTTTATTTATTTTTCTACCGTTATAGACATAAAATAGGTCTTAAATTTCATTAATAACGGTCTTAAAAAAGTCTTAAATGTAACCTGCAGAAAAAAAACCTCCCACGCAAAATTATAACTATTCTAAGAGTATCCCAGTTTAGATAGTTTGAAAATTGTTACTTAAAACGTTTAAATTTGACGACATATTTAATTGAATTTGTTATATTTCCTGTCTGAAATGTGCTTCCGTACGTATTTCCTTAATTTTACCAACTTTCCAACATTTCTATTTGTTCTTAAAAGGAATAAATAAAACTAATAAAAGTGAAACCTGCCGATCGGAGCAGCTTGAGGCCGCAGCAGCAGCAGGAGATGCACAGCTTTTAATATTTATAAGTAATAAGATAATAAAGCCAGAGGAAAGAGATCCTACTGGTCCTCCAGGTTCTGATCCCAGATCTTCAGTTCAGACGTTTACCGGCTGCTGATCTCAGGTCAGACTCTTTTGAAACGACCGTTAACGTCGGTACGTTTGGAATCGGTGAACTTCGACCTTCAGGAGGAGACGTGTGGTTGAAGCGGTGAGCGTCTCCGTCTCACGCCTCCCTCTGAGGAAGAGGAGGTGGAGGAGGAGGAGGTGGTGGTGGTGGAGGAGGAGGAGGAGACTTCTGTTGAGGCTGCGGTGCCGGTTGCTGCTGCTCCTTGGTCGGGGCGTAGTAAAGCTCCAGAGGCTTCCGGACCTTCCAGTACTTCTCGTTGACCAGCTCCAGAGTCAGAGAGCCATTCAGCGTCTGAGGGGAGACAGAGTCAGTTCACATGGAGCCGGATCCACCAGAGCTCAGACCTCAACCTACAGGGGACCTCACACAGACTGCAGACGGTTTGATTTATAGTTCATGGTTTTAAATCGTCTGTTAGATGAAACCAGATGTGGTAAAATTGTGACATTTTCTACATTAAAGAGGAGATAAATTAATCGTTCTGTTTAATTGTCTCACGTGTTCGTTAAAGGAACAGTTTGACTTAATGAAATGTGTTTGAGTTCCTGTAGAGAAACAGAAGAGGAGACTGTTCGTATGAAGCATTTTCTCCCCAAAATAATTCTTTTAACCTTTAAGCCGAGACTAAAGACTAATATTTACTATGTTAAAAGCCTCACTGATTGTTTCCTGTTAAAGGTTTTAATCTGATGTAGAAACACAACAAAATGTTTGATTCCACATAAAAATCGTGTCTTAATAAAACAGACGGAGCTGATTTTCTTCTTTAAAACATGAATGTTTTTCAGATTTGCAGTGAAACATTTGCTCTAACTCCGAAGCCCTTTCTGTCCCACTCATTTAATCTCATAGGAACACATTAGAACAGAAACACTGGACCAAGACAAACCAGCAGATCTCTTAATGGATGTAAGTCGTAACAGTAAATGTGTGTATGAAAGAGGTTAAATGTGCTAACCTTTGCTGCTGCAGAGGTGTTTACCTGGAACATAAAGAGCAACCCCAGTGACTAACTGGAGAAACCTGCGCTGCGGTGTCTGTGGACGGTAACGGGTTAAATGCTTCATCCTGTGATCGGCTGTAAGAGCGAGTCGTACTCACGGAGAACTGTCCTCCTCTCGTCATGATGTAGATGGTGTACTGTTTCTCACTGACGCTGCTCAGACTCGACCCTTCTCCACTTCCGGTCTCTCCTCCTCCTCCCTCCTCCCGTCCTCTGTCCTCCGGCTCCCCGTTGGTCTGTCCGTCCTCCAGGGCGATGCGCAGGGCGAGGTATTTAGACAGGTGGTCCACTGTGGCGTTGGCGGTCGTCTTCACAAACCTACAAAAGACGTTTGAGAATAAATCACAGGACTACGTTTCCTGTTTTTAAATTTAAACACCAGTTTTTACCAATCCCGCCACGGTTTCAGGCGTAAATCTCGGGCGCCATCCGGTCCGGCCTCACCTGGTCTGGTTGTAGTCCTGGTCGTGGACCAGCTGCGGGTGCGGTCTGAACACCAGCTCGATCTCGGAGCCCGGCCCCTCTTTGTGGCGTCTCAGCAGCGGAAGGTGTGGGGCCTGCACCTGTCCGCCTCGGGCCCCGAGCCGTCGTCGGAACGCCCGCCGGGGCGCTTGCGCTCGGCCCGGCCTCCACGAGGGCGTCTGCCGGGCGGTGAGGGGTGTGCGAGCCGGAGTCGTGAAGACCAGGTGGAGCGGGCGTCGCCGTTGTCTTCCCCGCGCGCTGAAGGTGGTGTTGTCGCTCCTCCTGAGTTGGCTTCTTCCCGGCCCCGGTGATTCCTGCAGCGAGGAAACGTGACCAAAGCAGTCCTTCTTTAACGGGAACGTTCCACATCAGACTTACTGATCATCTTTATTAAATTATTATTATGTTATTGATCTAATTATCTGTAAACCAACAGAACCCAGTGTATTCAAGAAAGGAAATCCACCAGATGTGTTCAGGTGTAAAGTCAACCAGCCCCATCAGACGTCTGCTCGGCTAAATGGTTCGAATGGAAACAGAAATCCCCTTGCCTCAAAATTATTTTCCGTAAAAATGTTTGATGATTTCACTGATTGAGTCAAATTTTCTCCAACCTGTTTGCTAACCCCAGGAGAGACAGACCCTTTAATGTTCCAATCACCGAACACCGGAGGAAGAAAACCCCATGTGTTCATATGAGGAACTTAAATCCCCCTCGAAAAGATCCCTATCTGATACGACGCTGATATCGATCTGATTACGATCTGATACGACCTGATAGGCGACCTATATATTCGACCTGAATACGAACCCTAATGATACGACCCTGATACGATCTGACGCGATCTGATAGCGACCTACAATATCGACCTGATACGATCTAATTATCGACTGATACGACCTGAATGCGATGCATGATACGATCTGATACGAACCGATATTATGACCTGTATGGCGACCCTGATAACGAATCGGAAGTAGTTTCGAGGTATCGGATTTTTGAATAATAGACTTGCAGGTCAA
>NW_023340268.1:916745-919484 GCF_004916995.1 Morone saxatilis
ATTGACATGAAACTATATTAATATTAATATGTGACTTCAGGCGGTGTCAAAGATCCGAGAGTTCATCCTTCAGAAGATTTACTCCTTCAGGAAGCCGATGACCAACTACCAGATCCCCCAGAACACTCTGCTGAAGTACAGGTGAGTCCGTTACTGAAGGGATAGCTTTCTTTAAAGTGGCTTTACGTTGCTGTCCGACCCCCTCACAGCGGGACGATGAAGCCTTATATTGTCCCTTCAGAGCCACCAGACTCCATTGATAAAAACAGTACTTTTACCTCACAGATTACGGAGTTTTCTGGTCTGTCGCTGCTTCGATCCGATTCAGATCCGAACTACCGTGTTTAAACACCAACTACACACAATAACACAAACTAACCAACCAATCGCTGCAGCCGTAGACCAGCAACTGACTGTTTTATCAATGGAGTCTGGTGGCTTTAAAGAAATCTTCGATCAGTATAAGACTTCAGTTTTTATTGACTCACTTTTATTTGCCTTTTGAGTCTCTCACTTTTTATTCATCCACATTATTGCTCATATGTTTAGTTTTTCTGTTGTTACATTAGTTTTGTTCTGAAATAAGTTGTCCAGGTATAAAAACACATTGAAAACTCGTCTGACTGGAAGCGAACCGCCGGTGCGTCCTTTTGTCTTTTCGTCTCGCTGTAGATTTTTCTATCAGTTCCTTTTGGCCAACGAGAGAACGGTCGCCAAGGAGATCAGAGACGAGTACGTGGACACGATGAGCAAAATCTACTACAGCTACTTCAAGTCGTACAGCGGCAGGTTGCTCAAAGTGCAGGTCAGTGGATCCACGCAGGTCCTTTCACAATAAGAGTCACATATGCTCTACTTTATCATTCAGCAGTGTAGAGCTTTTATTTTCTTATATCAGAAAACAGTTGAAAGAAACTGAAATAAACTACATTGTGTTATAGGAGCGCTTCATTTCTATCTCAAAGGAATAATCTGATATCTGTGTGTCCTGCAGTACGAGGAGGTTGCAGACAAAGACGACCTGATGGGAGTCGAAGACACAGCCAAGAAAGATATCCTTTAACCTGAGTGTGTGTGCGTAGGACTCTGTGTGTGTGTGTGTGTCACAGTCAAGTCCAGTCGAGACGAAGCTCCTTGACTTCCTGCTGCAGGTTTCTTCTCCAAACCGTCTCTGAAGAGCAGGAACACCATCTTCACTCTGGGCCAGAGGGGGACCATCCTGAGTCCTGCAGAGCTGGAGGGACCGATCCTGGTCCCGCACACAGCTCAGAGAGGAGACAGCAGGGTGAGACAGCTGACAGTATATATGATGCACAGAGACCTGCATTCTTCCCAGTGGCCAGCAGGGGGAACTCCACTCTGATAGTATTGAGTCTTATGGAGAAATGAGTTTCTGGTCTCAGTCTCTAGTTTCAGTCTTCTTTCAAACAGCTTGATGTTTATTTACTGATGATGGTCCATTTAGAGAAACACAGTACAATAAATGTTCATCTCCGTCTGTCCTCCAGTATCCGTATGAGATGTTGTTTCGCAGTCAGCACTACGCTCTACTGGACAACGGCTGCAGGGAGTACCTCTTCCTCTCCGACTTCTTCATGGTGGCGGGAAACTCCGCCCTCGACCTCTTCAACAGCATCATGGGAAAAACTCTCAGCATGTTCCTGGTATGAAACAACGCAGCTTCTCTTCTCTGTGTCTTTAGAGGCGGCAGGTTTGGTTCCTGCAGCAGAAGGTTCACACTGTAGGTTCACATCAACAACCTCCACTCAAACCACGTTTATTCATATAGTTTTATATAGAGTCTGTAGAACATATGTTTCCTTATGCTGTTGATACAAACCCAACACTTCCTGCATCTCAACTTAAACCCTCAGAGCCCTCTAGCAGTTCAGCGGACAGAATCTCTGCATTTCTTAATACAATGATGCTTTTATTTTGAAATATTTGCAGGAATGTGTGAAATGTAGCTACTGCAATCTTGTGACGCTTGTAAGTAACTACAAAGTACAGTTAGGCTGAGACACAGATACTCTTACAGTGACTGATGACAGACAATACTACCATCGATGATCCAGGGCAACGAGGTGTTGAATTTATTACATTAAATCAATGGTAATCTACTACATACTGAGGTAATCTACTGCATACTGAGGTAATCTACTACATACTGAGGTAATCTACTACATAGCCGATACTGGAGGTTAGATCTACTGCATACTGGAGGTAATCGTACTACATGACTGTAGGTAAGTCGTACATATTCTGAAGGAAATCTACCATATACCTGAACCGGTAATCTACTACAATACGTCTGAGGTATGATCTACTATACATCTGAGGTAATCTACTTATATCACTGAGGTAATCTACGCATACTGAGTGTACATCCTACTATACACCTGAGGTAAGCTACTATTACACTGAGGTAATCGTACTGTTTCTGTCATCTGCTCCGTCTCTGCAGAAGAGTATGTCCACGTATGTGTCCGACTGCTACGACAGCATCGCAGTCTTCCTCTGCATCCACATCATCCTCCGGTTCAGAGCCATCACCGCCAAGAGGACCATCCCCGCCCTCGACAAGTCAGAGTCCCTTTAATATGAATATTACAATATTAATTTAACTTCATTTAACTTCATTTAACATCAAACATTTTAAGTTGTTTTTAAGTAAAAAAGACCTAATCAGAATTTTTAATGTAACTTATAAAATTGTGTTTTTGTTACTTAAAATGTTCG
>NW_023340268.1:919492-919771 GCF_004916995.1 Morone saxatilis
TGTTTCTGAGTTAAAATAACTTATTGCTTTATGTGTAAAAGAAGAGATAAAAACTGCGGTATAATGAATAAATATAACCTAACCCTAACACTGAGAACTGGATCCATTAATACTAATTAAAGAATAGAACAGTATTCAGTATAATTACAGTGTTAATGGAACCTATATTTATGGGATTGATCCATTATAGTGAATCTGTTTTGGTCTTTAAAGTCATTCTGCACATTCAGGGTTCCCAGGCGTCGTAGAGACTAGACCTGGAAATGGATTAAAATGATC
>NW_023340268.1:919794-921085 GCF_004916995.1 Morone saxatilis
ATCTGTGTTGTCCTGGAAAATGTTTAACTGTGTTTTAACCAGACACTTATTATTTAAATCTGCTGCGTATTGTTGGGAACTCAACTGTTTTTAAAAGCTGGTTAACAAAACATGATGAAGATATTAGTGTGTGTGTGTGTGTCAGGTACTGGGAGGCGGTGCTGGAGCTGCTGTGGCCGAGGTTTGAGATGATCCTGGAGATGAACATCCACAGCATCAGAAACACAGACCCTCAGAAACTGGGAGTACTGGACACCAGACCACACTACGTAGGTCCACACACACACACACACACACACACACACACGCACACACCCTGGCATCTCACTGTGTGTGTTTTTACTGATTTCAGATCACTCGTCGGTACGCTGAGTTCTCGTCGGCCATCGTCAGCATCAACCAGACGTTTCCCAACGAGAGAACCAACAACCTGCTGGGACAGCTGCTGGTAACACACACACACACATATTTTGGTAGCAAAGTCAGTTAAATATATAAAAGATAAATCTGTTTGTATGAAAGTAAGATTGGAAATAATCTTCAGACAGGAGGAAGATCTTTATGAGAATATGGTGAAATATTGTTGGAATTGAGTAAAATTTGTTCCACTGTGCTGGTGAAAGAAATTTTACAAGTACAGATTCAGATAAACGGACCTATTTTAATTACATATTCACAAATAAATAGACCTTTAGTTACTTCTCACCACATTTGCTCAGATTAAAGAGTTTATTTGTTCTCCAGATTGAGGTGGAAAACTTTGTGCTGAGGATGGCGGCGGAGTTTCCCTCCAGAAGAGATCAGCTCATCTTCCTCATCAACAACTACGACATGATGCTCAGCGTCCTCATGGTGAGCAGTTTGTTTCCCTTCACTTCAAAACTTCACTTCAAACTCTCATCGAGCTTTATTCTGTGTTCCTGTGTGTCCAGGAGAGGGCAGCAGACGACAGTAAAGAGGTGGAAGGTTTCCAACAGCTGCTTCTGGCCAGGACACAGGTAAACGCCACAGAGGGATTATGGGAAATCTGTGTTACACTCACTACTTTTACTACTTTTACTATTACTTCACTCTCTGTGCTCAGAGCTTTTATTTTGACACACTTGCAGGAATATTAAAAGTGAAAGGAGATGGAAACAGTTTAACAGCGTAGAAGGTTTTATAATTATATATATATATTAAAAGTCATTCTCATTAAAACTTTACTCCTCCAAAATGATCTGGATTTAAGTTGAAAATCTCGTCCGTTTGTCAGTGTTTTCACATTTTAAAGATCATTTTCTTACTTTTC
>NW_023340268.1:921108-930208 GCF_004916995.1 Morone saxatilis
CCCTGTGATGTAATACAGAGCTATTTCACTGCATATGTACTTTAATGTACCTGAACTGCGCACTGTAATATCTAAAATATCCGTTCAACAACAATCAGGAGCCGGTCGGTCAGGATCACGGAGTCACTGGGACTCTTCTGCTTTAGCACGCCAGCGGCAGCTCACACAGCTCGGTGTTTTACCACAACTGTCTCTGATGGGTTTTTATTTTAGGAGTTCATCGAGGAGATCCTGTCTCCGCCCTTCGGAGGAATGATTGCCTTTGTGAAGGAGGCCGAGGCGTTGATGGAGAAAGGGCAGCTGGACCGGCTGAAGAATGAGGAAGGTGAGAGGAGTTTCAGTTTCTCTTTCTTACCTGAATCTTTTTTAATGTACATTTTATTTACAACTTTATGTCTAAATATAATAATAACGACTTTATATTTGTGTGTGTAAACTAAGCCAGAGTCTCTAAATGACCTTTTTACTGCCGCTGATGGCGAGAACAGACTGCACTCTGTTTCCTGTGTGGCTCCACGCCCAGCGGTCAGACTTTGAGCTCAGGCTTTAGTTCTGTTTTACTGAGTAATGAGCAGTTTTGTTTTCCTCCAAAAGTCTCAAGACGATAGAATTTCTGCACAAACTCACCACATCAGCTTCCCCACATCCTTTCCTCTCGCGCCAACTGTACACGTACACGGGGAGAGGAAGTCACACAATTCAATTACTTTTCAGTATTTTCTAACTGACAGTTGACAAAAAAAAACCCATCCAATATATTTCTCAGCAGGAAACTTCAGTGATTTAGTTTTTAAAATATTCCAAAATCTAAAAATGTTTTACCATGTATGAAACACTAGAAGGCTTTTAATTTGAAAGAATGTTTTTTTGTTCTTAAAGGCTACTAATAGAAGTTTTGGGTCTTTGAGTTTCTTCACACTGTAAAAACCATTTCAGTTTTCCCTGAAGCATTTAAACTCACTGAAGCTTTTATTATGAAAAATGAATGTTGTACAAATGTGACGTATTTTAGATTTTAGAATGATTACTTTGAACGTGTCGGCCCCGAACTCGATCTGACCTCGTAACCCCCCTTTGTGCCTCACGGGGGCCCCGAGGCCCTCAGACGTTAATTAGAATAAAAGATAAAACTGAATAAAAGGTTAGATAGAAGAATGTCAGGAAGGCAGAAATATAGTTAGTTTTAGTGTTATAGTGTTTATTGATTATTCTGTACATTGTTATTGATGAATATTGATGGTTCCTCGTGTTTGATTCCTGTTCTTTATTATTATCATTATTATTATTTTCCTGTATTTTGAAAATAGATGTATTTTATTGTGATTTTTTTATTTTGCCAGTATTTTCTTAGCCTGGAAAACATGAAATTAACCAAGTGTGTGTGTGTGTGCGCGCGCAGCCCGTATCACTCAGCTGGTTCGGGGGTTTTCCAGTACGTGGAAACAGTCGGTTGAGGCGATGAGTCAGGACGTTATGAGGTCCTTCACCAACTTCAAAAATGGAACGAGCATCATACAGGTGAGACGGCAGCAACGTCCTCACTCTAAAACAGTAATCTATTACTCATCACTTGTTACTCAGTTACTACTAAACGACCCCCCCCATGGCGGCCCACCGCTGTAGAGGCGTTTGTTGGAAGGATGAAGCCCCTTGAGATGAACCAATATACAGAACCAGACCTGTCCACAGACGCACTGCACGACGTCGCTGTGTTTACTTTCACGGCTTTCTTTCCTAATTTATTTAATTTAAAGAAAAAAGAAAATGATCTGTTCGTTTCATATTCGGGGTCATTCCTGTGTGTGTGTGTGTGTGTGTGTGATGTCATAACCTCTTCCTCTTCCCGCCGCAGGGCGCTCTGACCCAGCTGATCCAGTACTACCACGGCTTCCACAAGATCCTGAACCAGCCGACGTTCCGCAGCCTGGCCGTCCGCTCCGAGCTCATCAACCTGCACCACCTCATGGTGGAGGTGAAGAAGCACAAACCCAACTTCTAACCGGCTGCTCGTGTTTGAAACCGGAGCGTGAACACATCCGAAAGGTCTGGAGGTCTTCGTCCCCTCTCAGCTGAAGAACACGAGTTTGTTTTCCCTCCAGAAGAACAGATCGGAAAGGTTCGACACGGAGACGCGAGCCGATGTCCTCGATGGATACGAAGTCCTTTTATTTTCCACTTTGCATTAAAACATCAGCAGACATTAACGCTAACAGTGTTCACCTGTAACACAGATTCACTTAAATATTCCGTAATAATCCTTCAGATTTCTGTTTATTGTGCAGCCGAAAAAAAAAAGTTTTAATAAATAAATAAAGTCGTCGGTCAATAAATCGCCTTTTTCCATCACGCCAGGAGCAACCTCCGTCTGTGCAGTCGTACTCTGACTCCTGTGGTGGTTTCACAATAAAAGCCAGTTGAAGTATTTTAGTGTGAAGCAGCAGCAGTAGGGAACGTTGTGTAGCATTAGCATTAGCTTAATACTCTGCTCTGACACGTCTGCATGAGAGTGAACAGTAAAAACAGGCAACATTGACTGAATCATTAAAACTGGATGTAATCTCGGTTAAGTCCCTCATAGGTGGATTTTAGCTCTAGACACTAAAAGTAAACATGTTTATTTCTGCTGTTGAACATTTTATTATGGAGCCTTATGGAGACTCACTGCTGCAGCCTCTAGAGGCCGATAGAGGAACTGCAGCGATGGAGGTTGCAGCTTCGTTAGGGATCAAATAACAAACAATAGAACCGGATTAAAACATTCCTGTCAGTCTCTTGTGTGAAGGCGACATGAATCCAGGACCAGGAGCGGCAGACCCTGCCACCGACAATGAAAACTACCAGAGAGAGAGAGAGAAAGAAGTTAAACATAAACAGTGATTCTGAAGGATTATAACTTTTAAAACAAATAAAAACAGAAGTGTAAAATGTTTATTCAATCATTTCATGATGAAAATATACAGAAGTTTAATTTGTTGACGTTGTTTGTTTTTATTTAATTTGATGTTTAACACTCATGGGAGAGAAGCTCTTGTGAACTCATTACTTAAAGGTGAGACTGCCCATTAAAGGATGAAGCTGAAGATATTCTGTATGTTTATTCTTCATCACCAGTCGCACAAAACCAACACCGAAACTATCAATGTGTCGTCAATACTTTCACTTCCTGTCTGTGGCTCTCGGCCCCGAACCCTCTGGTTCCTACTGAACACGTAAACCTTTAAAAACTCATCTCAAATATATAAATTCATGTTTAAAAAAGGTTTTTATCAAACAAACAGGAAATGTTCTATTTGTTAGGGACTATTTTCAGCGGCGGATGAATCCACATTCAGTGCTGTGGTGAGTATTTAGGGCAGCAGGACGGTGAATGTGTTCATTGTAATAATGTATAAATGCAGAATATCTCCAGACTGACCCTTTAAAGATTCACTCTCTCACTCTTAAAGTTGCTTTGTGCCTTTCTCTCTTTGAATCATCAGTTCATCGTGTTGTGAACTTATAACCGTCTGTAGAGTTTCACAGTAAAGGTAATACAACATGATTGTGTTTGCTTCTTTTATTTTTATGTCTTTGTTTTATTTCAGGTGTAAATACAAACTAACTTTGATAAATCACATCACAGCCATCACATTACACATATAAACAATAAACAATATGAATTAAATACTGATTGCAACAGAAGATCACAGCACAGCTAAAATCCCGATAACCACACAATATATGGATCAGACTGATTTGTATGAACATGAAATATATCAGAATTATTTAATGTTATTTGTTTTTAATGGGTTAAAATGTGTGAAAATACCACTTTAGTTAGAATGTAAAGTAAGAGTAGATCTATATGAACATGAAGCTTTATATTTACAGTTTAACAATCCAAACCAGCTCCCATTAGATTTAATTAATATTCAGCTTTTAATATCAAAGAAAACGATGACAGCTTCCTGGTTGGAGAGACAGTAAACAATGTGTTTATCACGGAGTAAATAACATATTAATACAACCAGAACTTTTAATCAGCTATTTTGTCCATATTCTTACTTTGTCTTTACTTTATTGTGTTTTAGGTACATTTGTAAAGTAAATACAATTATTGTTAATTCACTCCGTCACATTGGGTGTATTCTTCTCATGTTTATGTATCATTTGAATTATTTCATATTCATTTTTAGAATTTGTGTGTTGAATAAAAGTCAGTAAATAAACAATATATATAAAATGAGGTCACTGAAGTGTGTCTGAAGTATTTCAATTTTGTGCAAAACTTGATGAAAACAACACTTTCTTTAATTCCCATAAAAACACACTTAAGTCACTGTCCACACTCACAGTTTACATGCTGGCAGTTGTTGTTTTTGTTATTATTTTCTTTTTCCTTCAAATATCAGATTTAAAAAAACACAATTTGTTCACATTTTTAAGCTTTGAAGTCTCCACACTCTCCAACTCTTATGTTTTCTTATTTATTACAAAATCCATCCTAAATAAAATACTCGTATGATTGAATATGGGCCATAATATGTTATAAATGTTAATTAAATGGCTGAACATCAGACAGAGCCGGGCTAACCGTTTCCCTCTGCTTCCAGTCTGCCAGTGCTAAACTAGGTGACTCCAGTTTAGCTCCAGTGGAAATAGTTTTGTTAATGTGCTGATCTACATCTCAGGAGGTTGAAACTCCAGCAACACTTGTAAAGAACAACTTTATACACAGAATGAGTTACTGGGGTCATAAAACATAATACAAATAACATTTAAATTATAAATGAAGAAAATTTCTAAACGTTATTTGTAAAGTGTTGTTTGACGTCCCGACGCATTGTCTGACAGTTGACAGCTGACATGTATTCACATGGTCGACATTTTCTATTTGCCCTGTCCAGGTTGCGAGTCGTGTAAACAGAAGAAATCTGACAAAATCATAATTTCACCATCTCCCAACGGATCCGCCGGGACATCGAGGCCATATTTCAAAATAAAACAACAGATCCATTAGATGTTGATGTTGTTCTGTGATAGTGTGTCAGATTTAAAAAGCACATTGTGGTTAAACCCTCAAACACAACATATGAGTTGTAAACGGAGAGTTATGATGTTCGATGTTATACAAATATTTCTAAAATTGTATTTTTCTTAGATTGGAATATATTTAATTGTAACTGCTGTATAGTGATACGTATCGTACACCGGTGTAAACATTACTTTTTGATATCGTTACACAATATGATGGGAAAGCTGTAAATTAATTCTGAAACATCTTGGACACGTTTATTTAAGCCTGACAGTAAATCTGGATGTAATAAAGCTTTTAATTTAACATTATTTTATTGTCTCTTCAACCGACTGTAGAAACGTTCTGGTTAAAGCTGCAGCAGGTAACTTTTATTCAAATAACTTTTAGTTTTATTTGCTGAAACGTTCACTTCCTTTGACGAACATGAGACAGATTAATCTGTGAACGGATCTTGGTCCCTCTGGCTCCTCTTTCGTGGCTCCTAACGGCATCTATCAGGAATCACCGGGACCGAACAAAAACAAACAATCAGAGCAGAGAAGATAGAAAGACGCTTTGCTTGAGTCCTTGGATGATGGGGCTGTCCTCAGGGCAGCGGGCCGGATCGCTCCCCGCCCCGCCGCAGCCGCCTGGGGGCCGGGCCGGCGCGAAGCGCGGGCGGCCGCCGGCCGCCGCCGTCGCGGGTCGCACACGCGCGCGCTGGCCACCCGCGGCCCGGCGCGGTCCTGCCCGCGCGCGCCTCCCGACCGTGCGCCGAGACTGTGACATTTCAACGTGATTAAAGCTTCCATCGAGGCATGTTTCAGGTCGCATGTTTCTTTAGTTTTCAGACGCGGTTTTTTAAAAACAAAAATCTGCTCGGGTTTTTTGCCCCAAAAGGAAACCCAAATTTTGGGGGAACTGTTTTACTTTCACGCTCAAAAGTAAATTGTGCGTATTTTTAGAATTAATTTACTTTTCCGTCTGTTCTGTAACGACTATCGAGAACAGTATGTAGCCATGGAAGCGGCCGGGGATGCTAAAGACTCTGTCAATTTGCTTGCTTTCAGTTTGCAATATGGCCCGACTGGGTAGAACATTTCTGGGTTTAAGCTGGCCCAGCGTTAACTTTTATTAAAAACTTCTTTGTTTTTATTTTGCTGAAACGTCACTTCCTCCTGACATGAACATGAGACAGATAATCTGTGAACGGATCTGGTCCCTCTGGCTCCTCTTGGTGCTCCTAACGGCATCTATAGGAATCCACCGGGACCGAACAAAAACAACCAATCAGAGCAGAGAAAGATAGAAAGACGCTTTGCTTGGAGGCTTGATGATGAGTGATTGCTGAGTCTCATTCTCAGGAAGTCAAATACAGATGCTTTGACACCCTGTGAATGAAGCTCTAAACAATCTATCATCAAGCCGCCAACCCAAAGCCTCTTTCTGGCTCTTTCAGCTCGGATTGGTTGTTTGCGTTCGGGCCCGGGGGACTCTTGTAAATGCCGTCAAGGAGCGCAAGTACGAGCCAGAGGATCCTGATATTTTAACAGATCTCTGTCTCGTGTATTTCTGTCAGGAAATAGTGAAAGTTCCAGCAAATAAAAACAAAAAAATATTTGTATAAAAGTAAATACTGCAGCTTTAAGTCAGTAACAATATGTGACATTAACTCACTGGAACCAATATTTCTGTGTAAGGTTAATACAACACAATGAGTTCAAAGCATTTTAGTTTTTTCGTGTGGTATTAACATTAAACAGAAATATGGGTTCCAGTAAGCATAATGTCACATGATGTTACTGACTTAACGCCAACCGTAACATTTCTGAGGTCTAGTAAAGAGACAGCGACATTGCAACGGGATTAAAGTTCCATCCAGCGTGTTTCAGGTTGATGTTCTTTTAAGTTTTCTGTCGGTTGCAAGAACATCGACTGTTTTACTTCCAGGCTCAAATAAATGTGCAGATACTTTAGAATTAATTTACTTTTCTGTCTTATCCTGTAACGATATCGAACGGTAATGTTAGCCAGGAATCGGCTGGATGCTAACAGCTCGTCAAATATGTTGCTTCAAAAAGTTATTTTATTAAAATAACTTTTTGTTTTATTTACTGAAACTTTCACTTCATCCTGACAGAACTTGAGACAGAATCTGTGAACAGAGCTGGTCCCTCTGGCTCCTCTTGGTGCTCCTTGACGGCATCTATAAGAATCCACCAGGCCTGAACAAAAACAACCAATCAGAGCAGAGAAAGATAGAAAGCCTCTTTCTGGCTCTTTCAGCTCGGATTGGTTGTTTGCGTTCGGGCCCGGGGGACTCTTGTAAATGCCGTCAAGTAGCACAAGTACGAGCCAGAGGATCCTGATATTTTAACAGAGTATCTGTCTCATGTATTTCTGTCAGGATAAAGTGAAAGTTTCAGCAAATATACTTTTCTGTCTTATCCTGTAATGCTATCGAAGAGGCTGGATGTTGCTTCACCTTTCAAGATGGCCGATGTCCCTCCCGATGTTTCAGTCTTTTCAGGTGCTGATCAATTGGGAAGCAGTGAAATCCCAGTTTGTCAGATTTCCTACGTTTATACGACTTGCAACCACGCAGCGGTACGAAAAAGTTGTTCTTTATACTAAAAGTGCTGCTGGAGTTTATATTAGATATTAGATATTGTGTCAGAAACCTGCTCTACTTGTGCACACTCACCTAACTCTAAAGCTGAAAACCAACATTTCCTCCATTTACCTCACGCTCTGTAACTCAACGTGATCCAGCACACGGCTCTCCTGGCTCATCTGAAATGTTATTCAGGCTACACGATGACGACACAACAGAGAACATTTCCATTATCTGTGGTTATAGTTTGCAGGGTCAATATCTGTGAGCAGATATCTGTGATGAGGAAAGATTCTCAGACGAGACGAAGAATATGGAAACTCGTGACAAGAACAGACAGGAGGAGAAGAGCCGAACAGCTGCTTCTGGCAGCGTCATCTGGAAACACATCACACAGACAGAGACTGAGGGTTATTCCAGGTCAACGGTATCTTTACACTTTCTTTCCCTTCAGCTGAATCTTCTTCAGCTCTGGTTCTACATGTTAATCTCACCTGTTAGTGCTTGTCTATCCAGAGTCTGGTGGACTTTGAGAGCTGTGGACTTTTCTGTAGAACAACAAACAGTCACATCAGGTACTGCTGCAAATCATAATTCAACATTTAAAAGACTGCTTGAAGAAAGATGTGAAGACAAACTGTTAAATGTTTTAAGAGATGAGGATCGATACCAGGCAGACTCAGGAGAAAGGGGACAACTTATCCAGCTGGGAAGCAGACGAAAGGGAGGGAGAAATCCAAGAGGGAGGGAGGGAGGCAGGCAGGGAGGGAGGCAGGCAGGCAGGGAGGGAGGGAGGGGGACAAGGCTGGGCTGATAAATATCAAGCACAATAGACCAGTGGTTCACAGGGAGGTTGAAAGGCCTTTTTGATTTTAGCAAAGTTTGCAGTTAAAACCAAAGAGCTGATAGAACAAGGGGAGCGTCAGGGAGGAGGTTATTGTGTTCTCTGTATGTTCTCTTCTGTTATTGTCGTTATTACTGAATATTATATATATTATAGTCAGTTGACTCTGTGACGGAAAATGGCTCCCTGAAGGAAACAGGTTGGGAATCAGTGTGAGACGATGGTGGTAAATATACTGCAAGGGTTAATGAGGAAGTGGGAGCAGGTGTGCAGGTGGGTTCGGGGAGGAGCAGGTGATGGGACACAGGGGGTTATTGCAGGGCAGGGTGGCAGGATCTGAAATGAAAGGAGAGTTCATGTGTGGCAGAGATAGCAGAGATCAGACGTGGCACAAAAAACAGTTAAAGAAGCGGAACTCAAAATCCAGTTTACCAGTTTTAAACTTGTATAACTAAATATTTCCCGGTTCTGTGATTTCCCAGATCTCCGGGGAGGATCAGCGCTTCATCGGTCTCCGTTCCGAACAACTGAACCTTGAATTTGGAGATAAAATGCTTTCGAACCTGTTTGTACGGAGGCTCGAGGGTGCCACCAGAATAGTTATAGACTTGTTTTTTGGCCTTTTCATGCCTTTATTTGATAGAGA
>NW_023340268.1:930260-944804 GCF_004916995.1 Morone saxatilis
GTCGGATTCGAACCCAAGCCGCTGCAGCAACTCCGTACATGGGTCACCAGCTCTACCGACTGAGCTAACCAGGGACCCATAAATGTATTTAATTTTACTGTATTAATTCAATTTGGATCTAAATTATAATAAAACTTACAATAGAAAACAATAAACGATCATCAAATTATAACTGTATTTCCTTATTTTTAAAAAAATGAACATTTAACTTTTTGGCGTTATATTTAATGATGAGCCCGTTCTGTGTCTCCATGGTTTCTTTTATTAAAACAGCAGTTTGCCACCAAATGTCACATTGAATCCAACCCAGAGAGAGGCAGTGTCATTCCAGTCGCTCCTCCAAACAGAAGACAGCCGGGATCATACACACCGCTTCGGGGTGCCATTGTTTGTTTAGTTTCTTCTTCCTGGCACCTCCTCCTCGATGACATCACACAGGTCGCTTACGATCCTCCGGGTCCGAGTCTCTCTGCCGAGTCACAGCAACAATTTATAAGTGTTGCATCTTCAGGACTTCAGCGATAGATTCAGCGACTTATTCAGACCATCAGGAAAAATACAAGAAATATTAATTATATTGTACTTCATTCCGATGCTGCGCCGGAGTCTCTTCCTCTCCTCTTGTGCTGCGCTCGTAGGCCGCCGTTGGTGGGGTTGAGCAGAGACGATATCCCGGGTAAAGCGGCTGCCATCTTGTTGAGCAGTAGTGATCACAGGGTTGACGGCGCGGTATCGAGGTCCCGCCCATACGCCCCGTTTTCATGACGTGGAACCAAAAAATCATAGCGTGATGAGAACGACAGAAAAATGTATTTGACGTGTACTTTTGCTCAAGTTTGTCACGTCTGCTAACATGGAGGAGGCGGGGTTTGTAACCTATACTGCAACCAGCCACCAGGGGGCGACAGAAATGGTGTTACTATTGAGGAACTGTCCATCTTTAGTGACTTTTGGAGCGAGTGCAAGCTACTTTCACTCGGAAACATTGGCCTAAAGTTGGACTAAAGCCCCCGCAGGCCTCTCACCTTCCACATAGAGCTGCACGGTGCTGACGGCGAGCCCATGCTCATCCAGGACTTTGTACGTCCCATCGTCTGAGCTCTTCAGCTGCTTCATCGTCAGCTTCTCTTGGATCAGGTCTTTCTGCAGACGCTCGGTGTCCTCGTCGCCCCTCATCCACACATCTGACCACTCCGAGCTGTTCCTGTGGAGCACAGTTCAGAGACTGTTAGACGTAACTCCCTGAAGGGAATCTATCATTTATTTATTAGTATTTAATTCTGGATTAAAAACTCTACAGTTATCCCAAAGTCATTTGGATTTATTCTGAGCAGATTATTTCCTGTTTAGGGAACTTTTTATACAATTCTGTCTGTATTATGTATTTTTTATGAATTAATAGGTTTTTTTTTTTGTTTTTTTTTACCAATTCAGTGTTTTCTTGGACATTGTTTTATTAGACAATTCAATGTCTTCACAGAAGTGAACCAAATGCTAGCACGCCTTAAAATCAAGAAGGCTATGCGACCCCCGGGTTGGGAACCACTGACTTTAAGTATAGACTGTGTGTAAATAAAGCTGCTGCAATAACAAAAGCATGAACACTGAACATAAATGAAACCAGTTTATTCTTTATGATTGTCATTTTTTGGTAATTTACATTTCAGCGTCAGCAAGAACAATAACTTAACTTCACAAACTAACTGCAACAGAAGGAACAATGAGAGAAAGAGTCTGTGTGACGCAGTCTAATAAATGCCTGAAGTGACTCATTAAATGTTCATTCAGCTCTTAAACAAGCAGTTTGTTCTGTAAACCCGACAGCCTGCATCCTGTGTTTGCTGCGCAGCTTCAAACTAAAATATGAACCAATTACATCGACAACCTTTGGAAAGTTCTTAGACACAGAAGAGACAATTCTTTTTCCAAAACCCCCACATGGTTGTGTCTCTATTTATCCTCCATTGTGTAAGCAGACCTCACAGGGTGACTCATAACTTTACCAGCAGCCTGTAATCTGCTTTAGTTTGATGCAAACAGTCAGTCCATACGGGCTGCGTGGAACAAACAGCACAGGCGACAAAATACGAGATGAATAAGAGGTGGAAGAAATGAAGAGTTCAGACGTCAGAAAAGGGCAGCGGATGTGAAAAAGTGGGTTTCATTTGTCGGAAAGAAGCTTTACCTGCCCTGAAAGACCACTCTCATAGAGTGACGGGTGTACAGATCCAGAACCAGCTCCCCACCTGGACGTCGGGACAGCTTGGTTTTATGGTCTGAGAGGAAAAACGTTTGAGATCAAAACAGAGCAAAGACGTCAACAAATAAAAATGAGATTATGGAGATTAAGTGAGAGAGAATGAGACGATGACGATGAAGAAACGAGACAGTAGAGGACATTAGAAGAGAAAGAAGAAGAACTAACCAAACACAGACAGCTTGACGCTCTGAATGAAGACCCTGGTTTTCATGTCCCTCACTCCGTCCACCACCATGAAGCTCTCGTATCTCCCTGTGTCGCCGATCTGAACGTCGTGGATGATCAGAGAGCAATCCCCGGACCCGAGCTTCTCCCGAGGAACCTCCACCCGGCCCACGAATGCCTCGGCCTCCCACTTCCTCTCCCCCCGCAGCTCGAACACCGTGTCCTCCAGGGTCGCCCACTGGATGTGGCAGCTCTCCTTATCCAGACTGGTCTTCCAGCTGCAGGGAAGGACAGCCTGGTTGCCCACCCTGCTGGTGACGGACTGCGGTCGGTGGGAGGAGAAGGAGGACAGGGAAGAGGAGTCTGCAAGAAGAGAGGAAGGAGGAAATAGAGGACGACCTCCGTCAGAGGATACTGTGTTCAGCCTCAGCTCCTCTTAGATATATTATACTTTATATTTGTTCTCCACTCCCTTTCAGAGGCTAATAATGTGCTTTTGATTTAATTAAAGGTACTACACAGATTTAAAATAAAGTTTAAAACAAAGACCACTTCTATCCAGTCTTCTCTCTGATGGTCTTTGTTTATAGAGTTCACAGGGGGCGCCAGAATCAACACAAAATGTTGTAATACAGTATATATATATATATATATATATATACACATATATATATATATAGGCTTCATCTTCTGAATAATTTCTATAAGTTTCAGCAGCAAAAATGTGAAATGTATCTACAAGAAAACGAATAATTAAACCCAGGTGAATTGTTGTTGCCAGTTTCCGGGGTTAAAGGAGTTTTAATGTGTCGATACGTACACATTATTCATTGTTCGCAGATACCTGTGGCGTTGGTCCAAGGTTATGTCTCTAACTGAAGATCATAGAACCGGTTTCAGTCAGTATCGGGTTTAACTTATCACATTTTTGTAATGAAACCAAATGGCATCAAAATCCTCAAAATACTAATAAAATACACATAAACTCTAAAGGTTGAAGCAGTGAGAGTCTGTCCTCGTCTAAACGTCTCACATGGTTTCATTTTATTAACTGTTTAAGGTCCACAGATGTCAAATTATCCAATATTTCTTCCTTCCTCTCCCATTAATCATCTCACGGCCCCTCAGATTTATTTCACTTTGTGTTGATTGTGGCGCCCCCGGTGGACAGAAGCAGTAATGTCTCCACTGCACCTCCGACCCTTCAGAATAACTTTATAGAAAGATCCAGTTTGTTTCTGAAGAGGCTTCAGACTGTTTTATAACCAGTTAGGAGATAAAAAGCTGCTGATTCTGTTTGTGTAACATCACCTGAAGCTCTAATTAAAGTATTTACCTTCAGTCCCTCAACCACTTAACAAGGTGTGGCTGAGGTTTTGGAAAGAGAGAGAGATTTTTATCGAGTCCAAATCAATTTATATATTGTATTTATTCATGTTGTGAGGGTTTAATGTGATTGTTCAGCAAAAAAAATAAAAAGGAAAACACTTTTTTATGTAAGTTGTTGAAATTTTACATTAAATATATAAAACTAAACATTACTTTGATGTAATACAGCCTGAATAAAATGTAACATAAATATTCATGTTTCTATGTGTTATACAATCGTAATTCACTGACTCGAGTCACGTGTGCGTGTGTGTGTGAGTGATTTAAATAAAGCTTTATCACACTGTATCATCATTGTTCTTCAACAACAGCAATTACACAAACTGTTTTTTTCTCCTTCTTATTCAGTAGAGCTGCTGAACCATTAAACCGGTTGTTAAGTTGCACTTTCGTTTATCATAAAAACAAATCAGAGTTCATCTTTAATATCTAAAACTGCTCCGCCCAGCGTGGCCTCGATCATATATCAGATATTATTTATTATATTATAATAAATCTATTATAATATGGTTTCAGTAACGAGATCCAGTTACAAGGAAAGTTATTAATCATTAACTGGATGTAATATGTAGATATCAGTATAATAACCAGGTAATTAACAGACTTTAATATTAAATGTCCTAATTTTAAACATAATCTGATGTTTTTATGACGTTTAATCTCTTTCATACGTCTTTATTTACACAATTTAAGACTTTTGATGGTCACGACCTGATTTTAACTTAATTAAATGAGTCAGACCACAAACATCTGCTGCCTTTTAGAGGTATTTAGGTGATTTCTGAACCAACAGGAGTTTTTTTAACTCCTCAAACCACAGACAGTGTTAATGAAGGGAGATACTCACCAACTAAACTGCCAACCAGGAGACAGTGTAGATGAACGAAGAACCTGAAAGAATGAAGAGATACGATAGAATCTGTCACACAGGCATCAGAACAAACATTATAAATATTCATATCTTGTTTAAATTAGGTTTTTAAAGTTTAAAGGACGCAGCAGCAGAAAGAAACTCATTTTATTCCTCATACGGAGGTTTTAAAGGATGTTAAACATTATAGAACAAAGATTTAATGATTGGATTTAATGATGATAGAGTTCAGTTTTATCATTTGTATATTAAAAACATTCATCATTTGATCTCAATGATGCAGAAACACTATGAAACATTACTGGAATCTACATATGTATTTAATTAGTGATGCAGGGTGTGGTCGCAGTCGATCTCTGACTGACTGAAAATCACATTATATTCATTATTTTATTATATTCTGGTTAAATATACTGAATTAATCTGATTACAGAACAAGTTTGAGTGTGAGTCTATTATTAAAAACAGAATATTAAAGTATGTTAATGTGGGAGCTTTAAATCAGAGTCCTGAGCCAATAAGAGAGCAGAACAGAATAAACCAGTATTTGTATTTATCTGTGTTTATTTGTGTTTATTTGTATTATTCTGATGTAATTTGAATATTAATTGTCAGCAGTGTGAAACTTAAACCGCAGCAACCTGAGTGTAGAGTAAGTTTCGTTTCTAGTCACCAGTTGGTTTCCTCAATAATGAAACTGATGCAGTGTGACCGCCTGCAGCTCAGCAGCTGATTCACTGTCTCACTCTCTCACTGTCTCACTCTCTCACTCTGAACCATATTCTGTCAATGATCTGAACTAAATAAAAGACTTGTCCCCTCTGCAGATGAGCCCATTGTGCTCTCTGTGGTCTCCCTGCAGCCCAAGGTGCAACAGTTCAAAATAAGAGCATTTGCATTGAGAGTGGAGGAAGCTTTTAGTTTGAAAGAGTTCTTACCATTGTCGCGTTTTCATGATGTCTGCTGTTTGGATACTCAGTTCAGTCCTCTTCTCTCTCCTCCGCTCACAGAGATGAGTGTGAGTGTGTGAGTGTGTGTGTGAGTTACTCTGCAGACCGCAGCTTATCAAGCCTGCTCCTGGATACACTTCCGGTGGACATTCCACAATAAAAGCGCCTCTATTACTGACTGATAATGAAATATATAGTAATAAGTGTCATACTAATGAAAGATATATTTAAACTTTAGTTAAAGATACACTACTCTTTTATTGGAAACTGTGATTTTATTAAATATTAAATAATTTTTTTAAACATTAGTGAGATATATATTTATATATATATTTATATATATATATATATATAAAATAAACAATAACAAAGTTGTATTGAGTTTTATTCTGGTCAAGTTAATGTTTTAATTAGTTTTTATTAGTGTTGGTTTTTAATTTCTGCTGTTATATGACATAATAATAATGTTGGGCTTTTATAAGCATCACTCTGTTCATAAATCAGTTAATTAAGACACTTTCAATACATTTTATCATTTATTTTTAATATGAAATCAGTGATGTTTAAGCTATATTGTGTTTTCAGGATATTTATTTATATTTATTTTATATTATATATTATATTTACATGTTTACTATCCTGTGAAATCGATATTTTATTCCAAAAAGCTCCATAATGTTTGTTTTTAAGTACACTTAGTTCATTTCAATAACTTGTTCCAACAAGTAAATTAGATTTTAATAAACATAAACACATCAACTGTGGATTTATTTCTCCTTTAGACGCTTTTATTTTGAAGCACTTCCGGTGTCCCTGGCCCCGCCCACCCAGCTGACGGCTCTGTGCAGAAATGAAACCTAAAGCAACCACAGACTGACACTCAGACTCAGACCCCGGCTGATCTTCTGTGCTCAGCAGAAAATGTTCCTTTGAAAAATGTTGGTGGTCTCTAAATAAAGTCCTGCTCACTTCCTCCCACTAATGTCACTGTCTGTCTGTGTGTCTGTGGCAACCTGTCTGTCCTCCACTGTCTGTCCTCCTGCAGCCCAACACTCACACCTGAACCCGGTCTAACTATGGCAGCTCTCTCCTGGATCCTCTCTGTGCTCTGTAAGTTCTGTTCCTTCCTCATCCGGATCAGTCCTGCTGTTGTTTGATTGGTTTCATGGTTCAGCAGCTTGTGGTGGTCTGAGGTTGTCACCTGGTTTCAGGAGGCACACCCATGACCCGCATGACCCAGGTACTGTGGTACCATCCTGGAACCGCATGACCCAGGTACTGTGGTACTATCTGGGTCATGCGGTCCAGGTCTGAACCAGGCGGTTAGTGGGATTGAATGTGTGGCAGTAAAGAGTTTTAATGTTGTTTTAATCCGTTTTATCTGCTAAAAGTTTGAGTAAAATGTTGTTAAATAACTATTAAATATGTTATAAATGATTCTAATGAATGCAAACAACATAGATTTCATGCATTTAGTATTTAATATGATGACATTACTCGTTATGATGTGAATAATGTCAGTATACACGTTTTATTATAAATGTGAATAATGTATCCAAGTATAGTATTATTATAAATGTGAATAATGTCAGTATAGTTTTATTATAAATGTGAATAATTCAGTATAGTTTATTATAAATGTGATATCGTCAGTATACGTTTGTGTTGTGTGTCGTTTGAATGATGTTTGTGCAGTTTGACTAAAGGATGTTTTTCACATTCGTCTGCTGGAAGTGGAAAGTTAATCCGAGTTCACCTGAACATTCAGGTTCTTTTAAGGGGGCGGGGTCTATTAGAATTGATTTGTGACAATAACAATATAGTTTTGTGTCCACCAGGAAAACTCTTATAAATAATCTTTAAGAGGAGGAAGCAGTTCAGTTTATACCAGAATCAGAATCAGAATCTGAATTTTGTTTATTGCCAGTAGGTTTTATGCCTACAGGAATGTGACCTGGTGCAGTTGGTGCATAAAATATACACGTATACAAATACAAATATACAAATATACAATTATTCCAAAATCACACAAAATCACACAAAATAAAGTACTTCTCAAAAAAAATAAATAGATAAAGATAAGAAGAGAAAAGAGAAAGATGGTGCCAGAAGAACGTGGGTGCCATTAATGTAATGCATGCTTTATATTACCAGGGTGGGTATTAGAGCCAGTGACAGTGGGGAAACCCCGGGCCCTTGTTAAGGAGGCCCAAGCTGCAGACGGGAAGTAAAACTGTTTTTATGGCGAGACGTTTTAGTCCTGATGGACGTGTTTTAATTTGGAATTTAAACTTTTCTTTTGAAGAAAACACATTATTGTTCCATGTAGACTGATTGTGTTTTATTTTTTGCTTTAACTTAAAGGGCAAGTTGTGTAAAAAAAGGCTGTAAACATGTTTATTTCTGCTGTTTTAATAATATGGGGCCTTATGGAGAATCACTGCTGGAGCCTCTAGTGGTCGTTAGAGGAACTGCAGTTTCTGTTACTTCAGTTTCATTTGTCAGTCAGGGAAGTTGTTGATGTTTTTCAGTAACTCTGGTGTTAGAAAATGTGAGGAGGAGGAAGTTTATGTTATGTTATATCTACAGACTCTGTGGTCGGTGGTTTGTCTCAGCGGCGGTTTATCAGCTCTTTATGTGGCGTTTGTCTTAAAGTCACTGAAGATACATGTAGTGACGCAAAAAAGTAAAAATGTATTCAGTTGAATTAAGATGGCAGTGGAGTCCAGAATCTAGTCTAGTACAGCTGCTGGAGGTGCTCACAGGCATTAAAGAACAGAAATAATAATTATATTACAATATCTAACAACATATATAGAACTAACAATCAGTATGTACATTATAATACAATATATTAATATATACAGTATTAGTGCACATTAACCAGAGAACATTACAGGTTAATCACTATTAAGATTAAGTGTCCCCTAAGTGACCTTTCACCCTCCTCAGGTGCTGCAGGAGCTCACCTGTCTTCGGCCTCACCTGTCCTCGGCTCGCCCCTGGTGGTCCAGCCTGGGCAGAACGTCTCGCTGACCTGCAACCTGACCTCCAACATGGACGTCACCTGGTACGTCCTGCGCTCAGACCAGCTGCTGCCTCTGCTGACAGTCAAGCCTTCCAAGGTGGCAGAACCAACGGTCAACTTCCACACTGCCAACCACCGTCGCTTCAGCAGTGTGGGGGACCTGGAGAACGGCACGGTCCTGGAGATCCTGGAGGTGGAGGAGACGGACGCCGGGCTGTACTTCTGCACCGGGCGGTCTCAAGTGGCTGTTCGTGTGGACAGAGGAATTAATCTGGTTGTCAACGGTGAGAAAATCTAACAAAATATCACACTTTCTCTTTCTGTTTTTGTAAATATATCACAATAATAATACAATGACACAAATAGCCTTTAAATGTACACGTCTAACGTACAATAAAGTGAATAATCTGTCACTGTAAACAATTTAATAATAATATTTAAAGAAAATGTTCTTTTTTCACATAAAATAATTAAAACACTTTTGCTAAACGATCATTTTTCACAGATATTTACTGTTTGTTTAATAGACTGAACTGTTAAATTCAGTTTAATACTGTTTAAATAATGTAAAATGTGTGATAATTAACAGTCTCTACTGTCAGGATGTAGTGAAAGACTTTAAGAGAAATGTCTGGGAGCAGCTGGAGTCTTATCACCAAACTTATTTCTTATTTTCATCCAGAATCATTTTAGTTTGCACTCCCAAGACGATATAATCTGCTTTCAGTACTTATCTTGCAGTTGGGACACAACTGTGTACTGACTATAAATATGTGGACATTATATTACATCTCCCTGTATCTGTGATATAGAACCAGAGCTTTACCCTAGTAGGAAGTTGCTCAACCATCACCAACCAGTGAATACTTTGTCTAATCACCAAACTACAAGCAATCATATTCTCACTGGACACCTTTGATTTGTTTTAATTAATTATACTAAAAGAAATGTAAATAGTTTTTGTAGTGTTTTGGAACGGTTGCACGACTCTGAACTCCGCCCCAATCTCTATTCAACCATCAACAGTTTAAGCGTTATGCGAACGTAACAGGCTGATATTGAAATTAAATATTACAGGAAATGCGAAACTTATTTTAAATTACATTTCAGAAATCTCATAGTTATGTGATTCCAATAAGTTTTGACTTATTCCAAAGTTACATATCATCAAAGTTAAAAGGATTCATCCTCTGGGAACCATGAATGTCTGTTTCATGGCAGATCATCTGACAGTTGAGCGAGTACTCCGATTTTATAAGAAAAACTTCTGTTTCTCAGTTCTGAGGATGTTCTGTCAGTAATTTTCTAATAAATACAAAAACTCCTGCAGCGTTTTTCAGCAGCAGCCACGACTTTAATTCCTCTGACCTGCTGCATTTCATTTGTACGTTTCACAGAAGTTACAGTTACAAACCGGTTTGTCTTCTAAATCCTGATTGTAAAGGTTCCCACAGTTCACAGAACGATGTAAAGAAGAAGCTGGAACTCTGAACTGTTTGGGATTTACGCAGTTATATTTCCAGAATATTGAAATATGGAGACTCAGCCAGGCTGCCATGTTGGAGCCTGGGGATCTGTGTTCTTCCAGCTTTACTCGTCCTCTTCATTGTCATCATCATCGGACTCTACCTGTGCTCAGGTGTGTGTTCTCTCCTTCTATCCTACATTCACTTCCTCACAGGGCTGTTTGAGGTTAAGACTCTCAGACGGACTCGTCATCCTGAAGGTTGGAGTTTCAGTATCAGTGAATTATCTCCATGAAGGTGAACAAGCACCAACAGGTGTGTTTGTGGCACCACCCAGTGGTGGGAAGAAGCTCTGCATCGACTCAAGTACAAGTTTGAGGTATTTGTACTTGACTTCTATGTTGCTGACGTGGCTGATTTATACTTCTACTTCTTCTTTATTGTGCAAAAACAACAGATACAACACTGATGAACAGGAATAAAATACACAAGAAAACAAGTAAACAAACAAAAAATAAAAGATGATGTGGTTCATATATGAAAAACAAACAGATGAAGGAAAATCTAAAATGTGTGGTTTGGGAGGAGAGTTTAGTTTCGTGTTATTTTGGAGTTATGTAGGGTTGGAACAAATAACGAAAATATATTATATTTTGATTATAATGAATACTGTTAATAATACATAATAATAATAATAATAACCATATATGATAATAATAAATAATGATCCGTCCGTTTTGCAGATTCTAATTATTAATGCAAATATGATCACATTAATTTCCGCAATTAAAAATGGTTTAGATTTAGTTTACAGTGGAATAAAAGAAGCAAACTGTGCAGGTTGTTTCTCTGCATGTAGTAAATGGAGTTCATATTCTGCTGGAAATAAAAGGAGGCAGACTCAACACTTTTCTGCCCAAATTGTCTAAAGTGTCTAGAGTTTGCGTCATGTGCCCACAGCTTGGTGGCGCAGCTGGAGCGGGCTTTTCATCCAGGTGGCGGCTGTTTTAAGTCACCGTGACAGCGATAGATAGATAGATAGATAGATAGATAATAATAGACAGAGTAGATAACAGACAGACAGACAGGACAGACAGACAGACAGACAGGATAGATTAGATAGAGTAGATAGATAGATGTGTGATTGTGTAACTCCAGCAGCGACGTGATACAGTAACCTCCCGCAATGCGCATGCGCGGAGGGCTTCGGAGGAATTCCAGCGGGCTTTTGATGTTACGTCGCACATTAAACGCGCGCGCTTTGATTCAAAGCCAATAGAAATCGTGGAAGTGTTTAATACCTGAACTCTTCTAATAACAGCCGCTTTTATTTGCTTCATTAGTTTATCGGACGGTCGTTTAATTCCTTCAGCACTAAACTCAGCTAACAGCTAACGGTAAATAACTCATTTTTTATTCATTTCAATCAACTTTAATAGTTTTAGTTACTTTGGTCTTCATAGTTTCTGTAAAATGAACGATTGAATTGTGGAAAATGTAACTGATCTAACGACGTTTAAACATTTATATTTGTGTCAGCGATCTAAAAGGTTTAAAACTCGCTCAAGCGCCACCTGATGGAATTAAGAGGTTTTATAGATGCAGATCATTTCTATAAAATCCAGACCCGCGTCGATTTGGGTCCCTGCTTTTATTGCCAGTGTTACGGTATATAAGTTGCTCCACACAGAACCGAACTGGGTCAATAAATTACTAGTCTAGTCTTAAATGGAGCCATCTCAATCCATCATGGACGACACGGTCTTCATCTCTCAAGAGACTCTTCGGCCCATCGTACAGAAACATCTTGAGAGGCTCTCTGCAGCGCAGTGGAGCATGTTAGCTGCAGGGACTTTGGACTCGGACTCAGTCGCCGTACTTGCTGATATGATTACTGAAATCATACAGACAGCTGCCCTGAGAACCGCCGTGTTACTGTTTCACAAGAGCACGCCCAGGAGTGCGCCTGAAACCGATATAGGCGAACCTTTCGAGAGTTTTAAAACTCAGCTCCGGGACTCCCTCGCCGGTAGTTTGGCTGACGCTCTTCACCACCTGCAGGTGAAATGTCAGAGCACACAAAGTCTGACAGAACTGGTGGTGAAGGAGGTTACGCAGAAGGTAAACTCTGTTGTTCCTACCGCCATCAGCTGTCCCGACTGGCCGGAGGAGCCCGCCGTTTTTGTCCCCAGCTGCATATCCGACGCAGCGTCTCTTCGCCGGATGGTGTTTCTTGTTTCCTCATGTCTGAAGGCATACTTATGGAAAGTGAACTCCCAGTGCCTGTGTTGGCAGCCAAGGAGCACGGAGACCTCTGAATGGTCAGACGAAATTCTGGATTCAGAAGAACCAGAGGACCGCGAGTCAGTTCAGAGCCTAAAGTCCGCGATCTCTGTTCCCACTGTGACTAAAGCTGTGAGCAACATCCTCGTCAGGTGGTCCAGTGAGACAGCGGAGATCGAGGAAGAAGGTGAGGCTGAATGTGATGTGGTTCCTTCTGTAATCACCACTCTGGATGCCGAGGCTGTGGCATCTGAAATTGTCAGGAAAATACTGGATGACCTGCATTATCCTGACAGTGCAGATGTTACCAGCAGCAGTGTGAAGAGCGGTTCACTGAGACCTCATTTCAACATGAGATTAATAGCCGATAAGGTCAAAGAGTTTTTCGCCTCACACGGCGCGTCCGCCGATAGCGAAACAGCTCGTGAAGACAGCTTCCTCACGTTTGCCAAAAAGCAATTTGACAACGTGATGGCACAGCTGATGAGAGCGAGTGAGAATCATGACCCCGACTTTCTGGTGAGTCTCGACTTGGAATCAGGATCTTCTCAGCTTGGACTCGTAGAAGCTGCTGACGACATTTTTGGAGACTCTGTTCCAGAGTCTCCAAAGCCCAAATCTGACGTTGACAGTGAGCCCAACATCTGTATCGGATTGACAGCGGGGTTCGATGTGAGGAAGCAGCTGTCTTCACCAGATTTTGAGGCCATCAAAAACGATGTTGTCAGCTTGTTTCAGGAATTAACCCGTCCAGAGGAACCGGCTGCACTTCCCAAGAAATCACTGGAAAAGATGTCTAGTGACGAGATCAGGAAGTTTTTAAAGGAACTGACTGATAAAATGTACGGCCGTCTCAGGAGCAGCCAGACGCATCAGATTCCTGTGGCTCCATTGGGAAGAAGTCTCTCTGACTCTGTCATCTCTCAGCTCAGGAGGGAGGTGGACGCCACCACTCGGTTCCCCTTTTCTCCTGACGTTCTGTACTTCATGACAGAGGACGCAGTGAGGAGGTTCTTGCAGCAGGTGCTACTCTGGATGGACAGAGAGGCATCGCATAAAACGAGCCATAGCAGCGAAGTGTCTAGTGCACTTACAGACATCGAAGACCTAATGACACAAATGCTGACCCCACCAGAGGAAAACATCCTCCCAGAGTCCCCCGAAGACAGCGACAGGCAGAGTCCAACACCCTCTCGCTCAAGTTGGGGATCATCTGATGATGATGATGATGATGATGAAGAAGAGTTGTCTGATTTTGACGACTTGAATCTCAGACGCCACGTTGATAGTCTGATTTTTATCAAATGCAACATTGATGTTGCTTCAGAAGATTCACGTCCTGAAGTAACCCCTGAGCCAACAGTCGTCTCTTCCCCCTGTCCTGCAGTGCGTTTGAACACTATGGTTTCAAACTCTAAACCGTCAGGCAGTGGACTTTCAGCAGTGTCAAGTGATACCTCGTATGGTTTAATCAACACCATCATCACTTGTCTGCTCACGAGGATCCTCTCGAAGGCCCCTCTGAAAACCAGGAAGTCCCTGAAGATGTTAGACGTCTGCGCCATCGTTAAGCGTCTGTCAGACAAGGCGCAGGGGGAGATCAGACTCACTCGCTCTTTTGTTAGAAACATCCAGAAGAGCATGGACATCAGCAAAGGTTTGATCAAAGGTCTTCACCAGGAGTTTGGCTCTGAGGAAAAGCTCCTGGATGCTGTAGTGACACCTCACCATCCATATTTTGACGATGCTGTCGTGAAGCATCTGAAAATCCACCTGAATGTCCCCTTAAGTCCGCCACGAAAGAGTGAAGCCGCCCGGTTCTTTTCAGCAGTGGGTAAAGTTTTAATCGGGCCCTTCAGGCGGTGCATCGCGGGCAGCACTGACGATTAAACCACAATCCCCCCTCCGCGTCTTTTAACCTCTGGAAACATACAGCATTCATCTTGAAGGAGACAAGTTAAGGGAATCAGAAATCGTCACACCTTCCATCTCACCTGAGTCGTAGTAAGTCAGATAAGGTGGAGGGTATGGGCTGATATTTGTGTCAGTAGAAACTGAATTTGAATCATTTAGAGCTGAAACTGAATTGCCCAACTTGAATAATTGCATTAAAAACCTGAATTTGAATTGCA
>NW_023340268.1:944904-949144 GCF_004916995.1 Morone saxatilis
TCAGGTTTTTAATGCAATTATTCAAGTTGGGCAATTCAGCTCTAAATGATTCAAATTCAGTTTCTACTGACACAAATATCAGCCCATAGGAGGGTAGCGGTGGCAGAGACCTGAAGAACTTCTTTCCTTCAAGATGAATGCCATCAACAGACCTTTATCACAGCGGACATTTTGACATATTACATCAGTTCACGTGTTCCAGTTAGATGTGGCTCACTGACACATCTACGCAGTTACACTTGAGTTTGATGAGTCAAAAAGTCCGCTGTGAGAAATGTCTCGGGCCACGCGGCGGCTCAGTGTTTAACACTGTGGCCTCGCAGCAGCAGTCAGGGTTCGATTCCCAGCCTTGATCTTCGCTGTATGGAGTTTATATACTCCCCGTGTTGGCATGGGTGCTCCGGTTTCCTCCCATATAACATCAAAAGTAGATAATCATTAAAATAAATACATTAAATTTAAAACTGATGTTGACAAGTTCTAAACACCAAGACAAGAAATTTGTCTATTGTCTATAAATTGTATAAATGTGTAACAAATGTATTTGGATGTGTCTCATTTTCAGCTCAATACAACAAAATTAACTCCACAATAGAAGATGTATACATTGTCTGATGAACTAGAAGACGTTCATTGCTATTTAATTAACAAATATATTAAAAAAAAAAATTTTTTTAGAATTATTTGTAAAACATGTGGCCCTGACTTTGATAAACAGCTGTATAAGAGTGAGGAGATGATCTATCACCCAGTTAAACACTAGAATAATAACACACATTAACAACACATGACGCAACAATAAAGAACGTCCTCACACCAGAATCTGTACACGATGTTTATTTCATACAAATTAGGACATTGACCTTCCCCAGAGATTCAAAGAAAACAGGATTCAGTAATTATCTCAGATAATTACTGAATCGGTAATTATCTCAGTGGTGTAAAACATCTGTTTCTGCAGTTATATTAGAGAAATGGACAACAAAAATGGAACATAAGGAATAAACCCCATGAGACAAAGACACACATTCTATAAAGTGACAGAAAAAGCAATGAAGCTATGAAAATCAAACGTCATAACAACAATTCCCAAAGTGGTCAAATCCAATTAAATCACACCATTCACTAAAGCCCAGAGTTCTAACCCTATTTTCCTCCAGAACTCCTCCTTTGTGCGGACTAGAATAATAAAACCACGTTTGGGTTCAAAACGCATCATTTCACCAGGTATTGGTGTCATTTTGTGCAACAAAGAAGAAAAAACCCATAACTGTCCTCTTTAAATGAGAACTAGAATAATCCAATGTCACTACTTTGACACAAGATTGCTCATCACATTATATTCCACTAGATGGCAGCATGAATCAACTTCAGATGCAAAGGGCCTTAGACCTGTTTGAGGATTGCATCTTGCTTTCTCTTTCCTGCAGTCTTTTCTAGAGATGTTCAGATTTTTCCTTCCAGATTCCTAAACTTTGCATATCGGCTGATCCCGAGTACTGATCCGATATATATTTATTTATTTAAAAGTTTATACTACTAAGCCTGTTTGATCTATATCATTGTTGTATGGGCTGGCTCAGGTTAAACCCTATAAATAAAATAAATGGTATTGGATCGGACACCCTCATTTTGGGCAGTATTGGAGGAATTTCTGACGCTGGTATCGGAACAACTCTAGTCTTTTCTTACATTTGAACACATCGTATTGAGAGCTAAACCGAGTTTGATCACTGCTGCTGTTCAGTGTACAGTTGAAACCATATTCATTTTCTTATCATTTTCTAGAATTTAAATTCATTAAAGTTAAACTGATTTCTAGAGGGGTCAGAATAAAGCAGCTGACGGTACAGTAGGTCAGCATAAAGTCCCCAGTACAGTGAGACAGTAAAGTAGGATACGGTCGCCATTTTATGGAAAGAACTCAGCATTATTTTTGATTTAATGTAAGAAAAAGGCCATGTTGTGTTGTTGGAGCAAACTCTGAAACACCGCTTTCAGTAGCATTAACTTGATCTCACTGGAGTGTGAAACATTTTTTATGAGGTTTTTTTTGTTGATAATGAAGAATTGATCTGCCTCTGATAACTCTGAAGACACGTCACACCTTCTTCAGAAGCAGCCCGTACGGGCGGACGGACTCCTGCACGATGGCCCTCGTCTTGACATCGTTTGAGCCTTCAGGGACGTAGACTAACCAGATGTCTTCTCTCTGGCACTTCACCCTCTTCTTTGGGTTGATGCGGTTCTGGAGAACCACTTTGTACGTCTTCCCGTCCACTTTGGACTTGAACTTCTTGCAATACTTCTCCGCCGTCTTGATGTCCGGCGTGGAGTACACCCCTCTGCCCTTCGTTTCCTCAGTGAGCAGAGAGTTGGCGGCGACCTCCAGGAACCCGGGCTCATCAGCGGGGTTCCCGCCACGGGTCAGGATGATGCCGAGGGAGCCGTCCATGCTGTGTCCATTGTAGGAGACAGGCCAGGAGTCTTTCCCGGTACCGAGCCAGCAGTCTCCGTCATCGTACTTCTGGACGACACGCAGGGCGGCCCGGTTCCACCCGCAGGGACGAATGTACAGCTCATCACCACGCATGAACTTGGTGTCGCCGTCCTAAGAGGCAGACAGAAGGGTTGACAGGGTCAGAGCTGCAATCACTTAAAGGAAAATGCTAATATGCTACATGCTAATTACAATGTTTGCTGCATTAACCCCACATGTTACATAAGACCATCAAAGCTGGATACTTCTTTGATATGAACCACAATGTCTCCATAGCCTCAAGTATCAAAAACTATCAAGTACCAAAAGTTGGCACTAAATTTAAACTTATTTTAAGTTTACCACGAACAACGGAGCAAATGTAGCTCAGACACAGTTCCTCCCTGCAGACAACAAGCTGAACATAAAGGAGTGAGCTGTCTAAACTCAGCCATTCATTAACTCACTCACACACTTATAGGTTATATTTACTCAGCCACCTTGCTCATGTGCTCTTTCACCCCCTTATTCACTCGCTCACAGGATGACTCACTCTTAAATAACTGTACTGACACTGTTTATACTCCTCGCTTCCTCACTCACGCACTCACTGCAGTTCAGTGTTAGCTTGCTGCACTAGCATTCAACATGAGGAAATTACATCCAAACAAGTGATTACAATCATCTTATTGATGTCAGTCCATTACTTAACAGTTCATTTTATCATTATTCTACATGTAAGCAGAGAATTAAGAGAGCATGTGAGATAAGTAAGGCCTGTGTCAGCTGACCTCAGGTTTACAGCCACATACCTTTATGTTGGTGAAGTCGTAGTCGTACTGAGGGTGGAAGAAGTCCTGGGGGTTGATCTTGACCGTGGGTCTGAGACTCTCTTCTGGCCCGGGGCCTTCAGTCAGCGCCAGTGGGGAGCTGTACATGTCCTTATCGTCCAGATCCTGCAGGGATAAAGTCCCTAAACTAGGGTACTCCAGCTCTTGAAACCCTTCCTGCTTGTAAAACTGCTTGAGGGCCACGATGTTGACAAAGTCCTGCGGGGTGAGCAAGGAGGGTCCGCTGGTGGACTCGACGTTGCAGCCGGAGAGAGCCGACAGGGCCTCTAAACACAGCTGAGTGTCTGGCATTGTGCTGTGGGGGAGAGGAAGGCAGCAAAGGAGAAAGATTGCTCTTCCCTTACAAAGAAAAACAGCCTTTCTTCTCTTTTCTGAGTTTGCAGTTGTGTTTTTCTTGAAGAAAAAGTAAAAAAAGGAGGAGGACGTCAGTTTCTGCCAGCTGCTTCAGCACAAACAACTCGCCCTAGTTTCTCTTTCATACTTTCACTTTCATTTATTGTTCCAGTTATTATAAGTCACAGCTGCTCTGGTAAAGAGGCTGGGCTTCTGTGTGTGCTCTTTGTTCAGGGCACACCTTAGTGACAAAACACTGCTGAATGAAGTACTTGAGTACTGTAACCGAGTACAAATTGTACTTGAGTATTTTCTTTCTACTTCTCAGAGGCAGATATTGAACTTTTTACATTTGTCTGGCAACTTTAGTTTCTTTTCAAATATCAATGATATGATATAAGACAATTGAACAATGTAACCTTAGAAAAGGTTTTCAGCATTAAAAATGTGTCCTCTGCTGTATTTTTAAAGTAAAACTGATGTATTATAAAATTGTGTAGCAAGTCTCGCTACAACCGTGAGTCCTGGAAACATGAAACAGGTGAAAACAGACAATTACAAAGGCGGGAAAATCACA
>NW_023340268.1:949193-953584 GCF_004916995.1 Morone saxatilis
GGGAAAAGGTGAGTACAAAATAAACATGAAATACTTAACATGAACATGACTAAAAACTGTTATTTATATTCAATAGATTCCAAGCTGGATTCAGAGTCAGTGATGCTGTTGAACCTCAGTCCCTCTTAAACCAGATTAAAATAGAAACCCAGCTGTTTGGCAGCTGGATTGTGTGATCTGTCTCCGTCCTCAGGCTCAATCACCGTCTCTTTTCTCTGCAGGTAGACCAGCTGTTTGCTGCTGTAGAGGCAACATGAGTCTGAAGGTTGCAGAGGTCAGTAGATCCTGTTTTTACTCCTCCACAACATCAGATTTATTTTACATCACATACATACTGTATATACTGTTCTTTCTCCTAATCTCTATTTACTTCACCTCTTTTCCTCTTAACCCACTATAATAATCTTCACTGGCTGTTTTCTTGAATTATCATTTTAAAGTTAAGATTAAATAAAATAATTTCTCCACTAAATATATCTGATAGCTCTTAGTTAGTTTCCATGTAAAGATTTAACTCTGAACGTGCAATAAACTCATAAATTAGCACTAATATTATCTTTATTTCTTATTTATTTCCTTCTTCATCTTTTCTGGAAGCTGGAAATATGGTCTTGTGTAATACAAATTATCAGGCTTAAATTTACAAAAGAGTGCTGTTATTATTTGATTTTTCTTATTTTAATCTGAATCTTAAAAGTAACTGTAATAAAAGTCATTATCTGTGAAATTACAGTAATTAATGCTGTTTTCATTGATAAAAACTGTATTTTGACAGTTTACCAAAACTTATACACTGATAAACAACATTTATTTAATGTTTTTGTTGTAGAAACACCCATCATTATACAAGATATCGGTCAATTAACAAACAAATCCATTTAAAATCCACAACAAATACTTTTTTACTGTTAATGTCACTAATTTACTAAATCATTTTAGAAATGTATTTATAGTATTAAACTTAATTTTAACAGTTTAATTGATTAAATAAAGAGTAAATATCTGTGAAAAAAGTATAGATTTGCAAATGTGTTCATATGTAATGTTAGGAACATTTCCATGTTTTTAAAAAGTACAGACGAAATCTCTAAAATAAACAGGAAATTGGAAATGTCTGTTTTATACTGACTGTTATGCTCAATATTCCCTGTTGGCAATGAACCTGAACCTGAGGGATAATTCACTGTCTGTTTCTGCAGGACGAGTCTTTGCATTATTCCAGTCTGAAGCATCCAGACAAGTCTCGCCTCTCCAGCCGAGGAAGGACGGGATTGGCCGGAGACAACGTCACATACTCGGCAGTGACCATTCGCCAGAACCCAAATGGATCACATGACTGCAGATAGAGCGGCTCTTTGTTGTCCAAAGGAAGAAATGTGATTTCCTTTGAGATTATAAACAATGACTCTTTGAATAACGCAATAATGAGCTAAAAACTATAAATGTCTGAAATGATGAATTTCAGGTACCTTCCCCCCCAAAAAATGTGTATATAAAAATTTAAACTCTTATAATTAAATTTTACATTATATATTATATATATATATAAAAAATTATATATATATAATATATATATATATAAATGTTATTAAAATATGCTGACAACTGTTCTCTCTATGAATGTAATGTTTTTTTTTTAAGGCTATTTCACTGATCTTTGTTCATATTAAAATGTGATACTCTGCTTTGCTTTTAGTTTTAGAGGATTATTTGCTATTTTATACCACAGAATAATGTTAAAATGTTACTTATATACTAATACTACTACTTACTGTATATGCAGTAATATGTAGCAGGCACTGTTTTATGTATCTGTCATTTTTAATAAATAAACTGATAAAACTGAGCTGAGGTGTCATTTATTTATGAACTGCTTGTTATTTACTGGGGCTGCTCAGAGAATTACATTAAAGAAATAATATAATTAGCTCTTTATGCTTTTTCATTTTGTTGTGAGGTAAAAATTCCCTTTCAAAATTGTTGTTTTTATTGTTGCTGACAGTATCTTCTCATTTATTGAGCGATAAAAAGAGATATCCTAAATTCCCTCTCTATATGTCAACATGTAAAAATATAAAACAAGAATGTTGAACCTGGAATTTATGCAAATGAACATATTTTAATGAGATAATGCATCATTTGCATATTTAAACATAACATTTAAGAAAACTTGTAATACAAAGAAATAATCAGCTGGGGAAGTTTCATGATGATGTCTAACAGTTAAAATGTTTACTCCTCTTAATGTTTGTCTGTCTTCTGATGTGTTGAAGCTGCTGTAAGGTAAATGTCTCCTAAAGGGAAAATAAAGTTAAGTGAAATAAAGTGCAGACAATATGTAAATCAGTGTTAATCACATGAACAGTATGTTTATTTTAGGAACGTGCATTAACATGAACAGCAGCTCTCATCAGAGTTTCTGCTGGAGTCTATTTGGTCTGGTGACGACAGACGAGTAGATGACGTTGTGGTGGTTCTCGTCCGGCGGAGTCCTGCTGGGTCTCTCCTTCCAGTTCTGCCGGCCCAGAGAGGCGTAGTGGATCGTCTCTTCTGGCAGAGACGGACTCTCGTAGACCTCGCAGTCTGCAGAGAGAGACAGGTGTATCAGAGGTGGAGACAGACTCGGGTACAGACCTGCAGCAGGATCAGAGCTGACGGCGTTACCGGTCTGTCTGCTGGACGTCTTCCACGGCTGCAGCTCGGTGTCTTCCTGCCTCTGTGAAGCTGCAGAGACAGAACAGAGCTGAAGGTGGCAGCAGTTTGCTAATGGTGCTCTTAAAATGTCTTCTTAAATATTGCTTTAACTAACTTCAAAAAACATGTTGATTTTAAACTGGTCTGAAGGTTTTTATAGAACCAGAATTTAAGAGAGATCAGACGTTTTAAAACAATATGTCATGTTTTCACGTGTATGGAAAACCAGCCCTGAGGTAATAAACACATTAAGTGAATCAAACAGTAAATAAATAAATCCACAATGAAAGAAAAGAAAAATCTGTGAAACTTGATATTTAATAAAAACGTTTTACATGAGAATAAATTGTTGAAACATCACATTTCATTCTTACAATAATAAAGTCTTGTTTCTTCTAATTTCTTGTAAATGTTAAATTTTTTGTTATCAACAAAATAAAAGATATAATCAAGATGGTTTCCTATTGTTGTGTAATTTGCTCTTTAAATAAGAGCTAGCATTATGGAAATACATGGAGGTCTGACTTATAACTGCAGGATATGTAATGGAACCTGGTTTACTACTCCAGCAAGTAGGCCTACCCCTCGTAACCTAACAACAGAGATGAATGCTTCTTAGAGACTGCAGGATTTCCTAAACTGACCCACACACACACATATATATATATATAAGCCTTGTTAGCTCAATCGTGTTACTATCTGCAAAAATATGTTTTTCATTGACAGATTTAGCTTCTACGTTCAAGCAGCACGGCGTCACGGCTCACCGACACAGCTGATGAACAGAAACTCATTTAATTGATTGAAAAAAGGCCAAAATTCACAAAATGTGTCTATCTAACAGAATATTCAAACATTTTTGACAAATTCCATGACAGTTGTTCAGGCTTTTCCAAACAACACAACAGTATCACACACACGCCCCTTCGGACGCCATGTTTGTTTGTATTCTTGTTCACAGGAGTCTCTAGCTCCTCCTTCCTGGTGACATCATGCAGGTGAACGTCTTTTGACTGATTCAAGCCAATAATGTATGTCCACACACAGTGACCCTCACGCAGTCTGAACCCCATTATGTTACATTATTTATGTCCTATAGAAACACTTTGCGTACGTCCGACCACTGACCTGTGCGTCTGTGTCTCTTCCTCCTCCTCCTGCACTTCATGCCGGTCAGTAAAACACAGACAGCGACCAGCAGCAGGACCATCAACCCCAACCCGGTGACAGCAACTATGAGCAGAGCTGAGAGACCGCGGACAGAACATCTGGTCAACAAACACTCGTCAACATCTGTAGTATGTATGTGTAAGTGTGAGACAGCGGGTGAGAGCGACCGACCGTTCTCAGGTCTCTGTTTCTTCTCCTTCTTTCTTTCAGCCTCATCTGAAGAAGAACACGAAAGAAACTGAGATCAGGAACCGTTCATACAGTTCAGTGTATAACACAACATTCTCAGTAAGTGAAGTTTATATCTGCTCCATTTCACCGGGAATGATTCTTCTTTTTACTGCAGGACATTTATTTAACTGCTATACTTACAAGTTACTTTGATCTGACATAAAAATATATGAGTACTTACTAAATATGATGCTTGATATAAGTCAGGTTTATTGATATAGATGTGCTCAGGTTGGAGTTGTGCTTGGAGGTTTATGAGGTATTTAAAAACAATAAAGTTGTACATTGCCCCACAA
>NW_023340268.1:953590-958562 GCF_004916995.1 Morone saxatilis
CACAAATTTAATATTATCTTGAAAAAATCTTATTTTGAGATCTTGACAAAAAGAAAAAGTACCTTTTTGACACTTCTGTACTTTTACTCAAGTAAAATTCTGAATTTCTTCTACCTGTATCAGAGTTTTTTTCACATTGTTATTGTTTTTAACGCCTGCCATCGGGTGGGAGGTGGTAGAAACACAAACACTGCCATTTTTGTCCACTGGGGGCGCCATAATCAACACACACTTTGGACTTAAAGTAAAAGGTGTGATCATCTGTGGTTCCAATAAGAGAATAAAACAGCCCATTTGACCACCATATGAACATTAAACTTCATTTTCATACATAAAACTTACACAAATAAGTCAAATAATTCTGGTTAAGGGTTAAAGTTTAGCACCTATCTCTGGTCTTTATGTTGCTGTGTTAATGTAAATCCATCCTACCTGTTTTCGTCACAGCAGCTGTTGTTGTTGTTGTTATTGTTGTTGTTGTTGTTGTCCAGGCGGTTTGCTCGGTGCTGGTTGGCTCCGGCTGCACTGATTAATCAATACAAAAGATATTTTTACACATTATTAACAACCAGTTGCTATTTCTCTCCTCTGATACAAAGCACAATACCTGCTCACCTCGCTCCTGTAAATGTCAACATTTTGTTTATTGTAAAGATCAAAATTGATTATATAATAATCTTTCAGTCTCTTGTTGAAAGTTGACTGCAGAATAAATGAACTCAGTGCTGTTTAACGTGTATAATAATATATTAATATCTATAAGAACTAATAACTTCTACAGCTACTTAAAACATGTTTATTCCTTTATCACACTGTAAATAAGTTAAAAGTTAGTTAGTTACTGTACGTACTTTCAACTGAAGAAATGGTCCAATTAAGATAATTAATTGAGTATAATTTATGGAAACAAAAACAGTAAATGCACAATATTATTTATTATTAATTATTTATTGTACATTTATTTAAATGAAAACTAAAAAAGAAAACATGACTGAAAGTTAATTATCAATAGGGTCAAAGTGTCGACATACATTAGGTCCTCCAATGAGCTGTTTGCTTGTGTTTTTTTCCAAATAGAGAAATTAAATTAAAGATTAGTTTAAAGACAAATATTAAGACATTTATACAAATAACAGTAACAATAATGTGTGTATGATGTGGCAATGTGTAATTTCCACATTAAAATCCTTAAATAGAAAGAAAGGCCCCGCCCCTTAAAATCCGGCCAGTGAGCTCAGAGAAACTTCCCCCTGCAGGAACAAGAAGGAGCTCACCTGTCAGCCTGGTGACTTTGCTCACCAGCTTCACCTTGCACTGATACTCTCCAGCGTCCTCTGGCTGCAGGTCCTGGATCTGCAACTTCGCTGTGGTAGCTGAGCCGCCCCCCCCCCTCTCCGGTTTCACTGTACCGTTTCTGAACACGGTGAAGATGAGCTCCCACTTCTCCCTCTCCCTCCTCCGGTAGAACCACCTCTGTCTGTGTTTGAGGAGCTGCTGCAGGGGAGCAGCAGCGTCCGGCCTGCAGACACCTGAAGTCACGACCTGAGGGGCAGAAACAGAGAGGCATTGTGGGTATTTGTCACAGTGTCTGTCGGTTAGGGTTTTTCCCTCCAGTATTTATATTTTTTATAGAATACACAGCGACCTTATGAACCTGCCTGAGTCACATTGTCTTAAGCCACGTTGGTTGAATGTAACTGAGTACATTTACTCCAATTTTAAGGTGTTTGTTGTGATGAAGCAGCTTCTACGAGTCATTTTTAGTGACACAGAAATATTCCTGATTAAGTTCTTTTTACTGGGTATTTTGTTTTCACAGTGTGAATAAAAAGTATAAAATTAAGTCAGTGTCACTTAGAAAAAGGTACTTGATCAAGAATTGTGCAAATAAATAAGTAACTGAAATATGCATCTAATGGAAGCAGAGATGTAAATGTGAAAGTGAATGTAAGTGACAAACATATTGAGATTTCTCTTCATCATCTTCTCTGTTAAATAAAAGAAGAAGCTAAGAACATCTGGAGCAAACATATCCACAGTGTGGGATAACTAAAAATGTAATGTATTACTCATTACTCCTTTCAAAAGTAACATTACTTACTAACAGTAATTAGTTAACTCGATAATTCTCCTACATTTCTATTTTATTTTCATTAAATGTGTATTTCCTGTCTGTTTTGTATCTGGAGCTGTGGAAGTGAACGTCCACAGTGTGGGATCAATAAAGTCTTTTCTTATCTTAGCAAGACGTAACGTAAACTCTTAGTGATGAGTGATCACTGCTGGTGTGAACCGTAATTCCTCCAAACTCAAACCCCTCTCACTTCCTTTCTGTAGAGCCATGGAGTGTGTCACTGCTGGATGCCTCTGAGTGTGCAGCTCTCTATCTCCATCACTGAACCCTGGTCCTTTACCTCACCGTTGCCGTTGGTTTCATACATCCTGAGGTGGGTGGTGTTTGTGACACATTCAGACTGTGGGAATATTAACTTTTAAATCCCTCCCATCCCTTCTTACAACCAACATCCTCTTTTATGCAGAAAAAATTCTACAGAAAGTTTCATTTAAAAGCTGCTCCACAGCATCTTTCACAACTTATCAGACCGACTTACTTCCCTTCAGACAGACAGCGGTTTCTGTGGATTTCTATGGAAATCAGTTCATTCATCACACTCAATATTTATTTTTGTATTTATGTATGTATGAATAACTTAAATACAAACACAATGATTCCTTCTTACAGGTGGTTACACACTAATGAAAACATACCTGTGATTATTATATTCCATTTCTGACAATAGATCCTCCTCAATGGACATAAAGAGTAACACATTGGGAACATTTTTGGATAAAGACCTTAAAACTGGACTGATTTCTGTATCTATCTTTTCAACCGCTTAAAGACACTTCTGAATATGTTTCCCATAATGCACCACTCTCAGCTCTACCTGTGAGCACCTGCAGCTCGGCCACCAGCTGCTGGTTGCAGTGATACTCTCCGCTGTCGGACTCATCGAGCTGCAGGAGCTGGAGGCTGCCGTCGGGCAGCAGGAGGTAGCGTTGGGTGTCCTCGTTGGTCTCGTGGACGCTCCTGTCCCGGTGAGTCCAGACCACATCAGAGCTGTCGGCGCCGGGACACCGCAGGCGGATGTGGTGGTCCTCCGGGACTGAAACCCGGATCGCTGCTGGAGGAGAGGATAAGATCTGAATCTCTTTTTTATCCGTTATTGGAGATGTTATAAATCCTAAATCATTCTAGAAACATATGATAGAAATATGATGTCTTCTTATCCTTCATTTGCTGCTGTGTCACTCACATCCTGCTGATGGGCAGTTTTTAGCTCTGGTTCCTCTTTTATCTCATGGAAACATTCTCGCTGTCAGCCTCAAATAACAAAGCAGGAAACATGTCTGACAGATTACTGCCAGTGCACAAGGCCCAGCTAAAGTTCATCTGAGTTGCTCCTCTGGAGGCGGGAAAATGTTTTATTGTTTTGTTGCATAAATACGAATAAACCGTAGTCACTAAAGTTAGAGTGAATTAAATCATCGTATCATCCAAACCTTTAGTACTCTTCATCCCTCTGCAGACGCCCTCAACCACATCATCACACTGTAGCATCTGCAGTTTCCTGCTTTTCAACCATCAATATTTCCCATTTTTTAATACATTTGAACTTTTTCTTCATGAACAGCAGTCTGTTCTTCTCATTTATTAGCTGATGCATGCAGATGCTCAGATTGTACCTTCCCACAGGTTTATGGTAACACCACAGAAGTACACCGTAATACTACAACTGGTCGTAATAATAATACAAATTTAAGTTTAGTTTAGACTGTGATAATTGCAAACGCATGGGTGTTACAATCTTATTATATATTAATATATATCGTAATAACAATAATAATAACTTTTTTTAAAATGAATATGGGATACTCTGTGAATAAACACACAGCTTGTCATATATTCATCACATCGTGCAGAATTTCCTTCTATATCATTATCATATGACCCAGTGTTAGCCTGCTAGCTGGGTTATTTTATCAGGTTAGAACAACATTTCCTCGACATATCTGCACGTTCCTGCTGGGATTGTTATTAACTTATTAAAATGAACAATAAAAACATGCTTTTATTAAAGAATTAAATGTTTTATTGTGAAAAATATGTGAAAGTCAAATACTTGTTTTCTTCCTGAAAATAACCTTTAGGTGAACATATAGTCACAGAATATATGTAGGTGATTTTTATGTTTTATATTTAGTTGAGTTAGTTGTTTGTAGTGTTTATTCCAAGTGTTATTATTATTTTATACTGTTTATTTCCTTTGTAACACCATCATGCAGTATAAAATGTTTATTAAAAGTGCAGAAATAAAATGCACTAACTACTTATTTTAGACAGTAAACAATACAATAACATACTAAAATGACTGTTTTTGCACATATAACATGAATCCAAAGCAAATAAACAACAACTGTCCATATGAAAACATTGAATATAACATGCAGCTGTACCTTTGGAGTTTTCACTGCAGCTGATCAGAACTGTGTGCAGGAACCAAACCTGACAGAAGATCATAAAACTGAACATCTTCACATAAAAAGCAACAACTGCAGAAGCTGCTGCTGATCTGACTGAAGCTTCAGGGTGTCTGACACTTTTCCACTCATCATCCCAACTGTTCTTCTTCCTCTTCCCTAAACAGCAACTGTGTGAAGAACTGAGCGTCACTGTCCTGGAAAATGGAGGTTTTATATTCACAGCACTTCACAAGCCTTCAGTAAATCAATGAGATGGTATAAAATGATTGTAACTGCAGAATAAAGAAGCAATTTTAGCTTTTGTAAGAGTTTTTATATTCAATTTAAAGGCTATATATAATATTATTATATTCTCCATATATCTCTCCTCTCCTCCACCTCTGCCTGTGTTGTATCGCAGCCTCTCTCTGGTTTGTTTCCATAGCCG
>NW_023340268.1:958662-958802 GCF_004916995.1 Morone saxatilis
AGTTTGATTCTGTTTCTGTCCACTTTGAAGGGAGTTACGATGTTATGATGACATTATCCACAGAGGTCTTCTCCTGGTCAATAAAACTTCTAAAAACACTGAATAAAGAAAAAAAAATAAATCACTGCTTCTCCCACGCT
>NW_023340268.1:958990-961874 GCF_004916995.1 Morone saxatilis
AACCACAACGCTGACGCAGGCAAAGCCAAAAAAACCCCCACACAATTTACAAAATTGTACATCTGTAGATTAAAAGAACACAATTTAAAATTAAAGTAAAATTAATTGTAAACGTGAAAATTATTAAATCCTGAAACACAATCTATTATACGGCATAAATTACAGCGGCTGGATCAGCGTTGAGTCAACAGGAGGAGGAGACGATGTATTCCTTATCTGGTCCGTTTCTGTAACACAAACAAAACGTTTCTCACTGAAAGTAAAAAATGATCCATGAAATGTCAGTTTCATCTAACTTAAAACTAAGTTTAAGTAATAAAAAACAACTCATGCAGAAGTAAGTGGATATTTTCTGGTGGTTTTATGTTTTGGAAACTGCACTCCGTTGGATTTTGGACATTTCTTTACTCTGTTTTGACATTTTATAGGCAAATTGGTTAGTTGATTAATCTGGAAAATAATCAGAAGCATTAAGGAATATTAAAAATAAAACATAGTTTTAGTCACAGTAATGCTGAACTCTTACACTACTTGTATAACACATTCTTTTAATGCACTAAATTCACAACATGCACTACATTATATAAATAATAGCCAACATAAAGAATGAAACCTACATTTGTTTCAGTGACATCAGAACTTGTTGACGAGGGAATAAAGGGGCTCACTGGGTTGAGATGTTGCTGTAAAAAAACCAAAACAAATATGAATATTTAAAGCAGCTACAGCGAAACCAAATATACACAGTATCATCTGAATGAATTGACTGTGTGACAGTAGCTGGATACTGATGACAGTTCAGACTTTACCGCTCTCGTTTGCCAGTGCTGGAAGTTCATGGATGACGGAGTAAGTCTGATCGTTTTGGTTTAAACCATCTAGAAATTAAAACCGACACACATTTATTGAACTGAACCTTTTCACCAGTTGTTGACTAATTCCAGTGTTTTTGCATACGTGATTAATAATGTGTTTCCTTCAATAAACAAGTTATGCACAAAAACGTATTGACTCTGTATAACTGCCAGGTGGCACTTTAAGCCTAGTTTATAATAACTCTTTAATAACTCTTATGTCTCACCTTGTGCGGGTTCAAACACAGATCCAATCGATACCTTTTCGTAGTAGATGTCAGGCATTTCCTCACCACTTCCTACCAAATAAGAGCATGAATGTGACACAGTTATTGCTTCAGTGGACAGTCATTTATAGGAATGATGAAAGATATGACGATATATGCTCTAATATGTTAAAATATGTGAAATAAAAGGAATATACGCATTGTTTTGCACAGTTTATACCCTACCTAGAAAATACAAAATGATTTGGTACTTTGATAAATAAAATAGAAGAGCAAATATATTTAGTCGATTGTTGTCTGGGAAATAAAGGAATCTTTTTCAGTCATAATTTGTCTAATTTTGTTAAAATTGTATCTTAAATCAATGAAAAATATAGCCAAAGCATTACACCTCAAAACTTGAACAAGTAAGTAAGTAATGTGTACAAGTAAAACTATTTAATCTGTGTCAGGTTCTGATTTACTACTGATCTTTTATCTTTGTAACCTGAACACTAGTGACCTCCGCCCAGGGACTAAAGATGAAAATGTGCTTTTAGCTATATATTGTACAATACATTTATTGTGTATTGCTAAATAAACATAGAAATAAATAAATAAAAACAGGACTTTAACCCATGAGACTGCTGCTGGTGTCCCGTGTGAAACCAGAAGTAAACAATTTATTTAAAGTTACCTTCTATTCATGTATCAGTTAAGATATTTTATTAAACCTTATCAAGTGCTTTTTGTGCCGAAACCTAACTGCGATCATTTCACAGCCCTAACCACGCAAGCTTTATTTTGAAAATCTAACAGGATTATCACTAACTTGACCACAGGGCTGTGCACCCAGAAATAACACTAAAGGATACCTACAGCTTTATATTTTAAAGCAAAGGGCCACTGTTTGAGCAGTTGGGAGTCAAAGGTTATTGAAAAGACGCCATCATTTGTTATTATATTATATATATATTCTACGTAGGTAAAGATGGTGTAACGTTTTTTTTATAATTTATAATCACCAAAATAATGCATTTTCAGATATATTTCATCCGTCATTCACCTCGTCTTTTGATGCGGCATCTCCAAATGAGGAAGAGGATGATGAAAATGATGAGGAGGAGGGGGAGGAGTATTACAGCCAGCAAAACAGCAGCTGGAAGATAAAATTCATAATAACTGACACACTAACACAGAAATATAGGTGAAATGATGCTGAACTGCGACTCTCACCTCTCTCACCTCCCTCAGACTCCTCCTCTTTGCTCACATTCAGATACGCAGCTGGTTTTCCATCACAGAAGTACAATCCGGCATCATCAGGCCGCACTCCTTTTATCGTCAGCACGTTTTCCTCGGCCGAATATTGAAACCTGTGCTCGTCCGTCTGATTCTGAGAGAAAACAGTGATGTTTTTTCCATTCCTTTCTCTGGTCCACATTGGGACACGTGACCCAGAAACGTCAGAGAGGCATTTCAGAACGACGCTGGCTCCAGCAGCTATATCTTGTCTGGGTTTTCCTGTATGTGACAGAACATAGTGAGAGAGTTAGTAAAAAACTAAAATAATGTTAAAAAGCACACTTCATAATACAAGTCTGAAGGCTTGAAGACTTTCTTTGAGAAACTCCTTGTTCTTGCCCACAAGTGGAGGAATAACATGGCGGTCAAAGTGCTGCTGGAACGTACTTTACTCCACTAAATCTCAGAGGCAAATATTGTAGTTTTTACTCCCCTACATTTGTCTGACAGCTTTAGTTACTTTTCTGATTTAAATTCTTCAATTCAATTGAGTTGTATTTGTATAGCATCAATTCATAA
>NW_023340268.1:962045-962379 GCF_004916995.1 Morone saxatilis
AGAGAGAGAGACAGATAGACAGACAGAGAACAGAGGTAACGACAAAAGGACAGAGTCAAAGGTATACCCTTCCTTTCCCATTAAAACCAGATGTGCTTATTTTTTATATTTTTTTCAGGTGATTAATTTGCACTTCAGTATATTTTTTCAAACAGTTTTTGTCGAGGTTACTTTCACACATTATTCAACGAGAAAGCTAAGTTTTTTTGTTGTTTTAGGATTAAGGTCGCTGTTCCTGAGCTTTTTTTTCTTTTTTTGGGGGCCTTTTCATGCCTTTGTTGGAGAGACAGCTGAAGATTGACAGGAAAGGTGGGCAGAGAGAGAGGGGATGACA
>NW_023340268.1:962476-962823 GCF_004916995.1 Morone saxatilis
TTTTGACGCATTAATACATCTTACCAGACCAGTTTGGAACCAGGTACAGTGAATGCAACCTCGCTGCTGTCGTTTTCCAGGAAGTGTGTAAGAATATATATTTTTTGCATGCTATTTGCATCGCAGCTGGTAATAATAGATTTCATGCGACATCATCTGAGTGTTGTGTAAAGGACGTTAAGCTGAATTATCAATGAAAAAAATGAATGATGTGCTCCACTAACAAAACAAACGGTTTTACCTGTGAGATATTCTTGCACTGTCCCATGAATAGTGGGGTGTTTTCTTTCTTTCTTTTACAAAGTAGAACTACTTAAGTAACTCTAAGTAGCTTTAGTTATCTAAAC
>NW_023340268.1:962859-963003 GCF_004916995.1 Morone saxatilis
AATGTCTACCTGTAGTTCAACTTTGAACTTTGAAAACTATGTTTTCAAAAAAGCTTCCCCAACATTGATGATCATACAGTGAAAGGTCCAACATGTATGTCAGTTCAAATATAGTGAAGCTATATATATATAACTAGGGATGCT
>NW_023340268.1:963103-963224 GCF_004916995.1 Morone saxatilis
AAGTATCTTCCAGTGTCTGAGATGGTAATTCTACCAATGTGAAGTGCTTTATCTGCTTGTGAACCGTATCGTTTTCCTGGATCCTTAATGTGTCTTATCTCACTGCCACCATCAGCTGTAA
>NW_023340268.1:963306-971825 GCF_004916995.1 Morone saxatilis
TGACAGAGTCCTTCTCCTCGACTACTTTATGGGTTATTTCTGAAAAAGAAACACATTTCTTCAATAAATAAATATCCATTGGAAGTTATTTTCTGAGCATATCTTATCTAATAAGATGTCTGTTGGAAATGATATATTTTATACTTTTAAGGTCCAGTGTGTAACATTGAGGACGATCTATTGGCAGAATTTAAACATATTATTCATAGGTATGTTTTCAGGAATCATTGTGTTTTTTGCCTTTTATATGTACAGACACTGTAGGTCGTCTTCTGTGGAGTCTGCCTTATGAAAAATCATGTTTCTGCAGAACGGACAAACAGGATACTGGCTGTAAACAGGGCAGTTAGACTGCTGTAGTCCCTCCTTCGTGCTTGAAAAGGGAGGGTGAAGGGAGAGGGTTGCAATCTGCAACTACACTGCTAGATGCCACTAAATCCTACACACTGGACCGTTTAACACACAGACTGAAATGTTTTAACATTTATGATCATCATCAAACATACATCATGAACGCTGTATACTGTAGATACAACAGTTAAATTCAACCAGTTCCTGTGAATTCTTGCACTTGTGTCCGGTCACTGTAGGTTCCTGCCCAAAACGGTGAGTCACCAAACTCACTTCCTTGTTTCTCGTTGTGAAGCTACAGACCAAGCTGACATGTATGACAGGAATGTCTTACATTCACCCTCCAAACAGTGCAATGTTATTCTTACTGGAACAAGTCTTCAGTTTTTAATTAATTATACAAAAAGTAAACAATAACTGCAACTATTTTTGCAATTTTCATTGGAAATTGGAACGTGCATCACAATTTTTTCAGAATAAAAAATAAAGTTTGTAAAAATCTGGAGGGACTGATATATAGACATCTACACAGACATAGTATACATAACCACCTGTTTTACGTATATAAAGTAATCTAATCATTCAATATTTATTCCAGTACTCTTCTTGTTGTTCATTATTCATTTATATATATATATATATCTATTTCTTCATCTATGCAGTCAAATGTTTATTTTTACCGCTCTTATTTTTAGCTTTGTATCTGTTTCCAACTTCCTGTCAACTGTTCTACTGTAACATTGAGAGCAACGACAAACTGGAGTCAGATTCCTTGTATACGCTCATATACTTCATAAAGCTGATTCAGAATATTTAACTCTAAAGTGCAGAGTACACATATATTTCATATGATTCTTTTAATTTGTGTTTCTTTAAATTAAATATAAACTATACATCAATGACACGAAATACAAGCCCAAAATAAAGCACGGCCTCAGAGTGTGGCCCACATGTGCATTATGACAATGAATACAAACAGCAGAACATAGAGTATCAAGAAAGGTGCGATAACGTTATACATAACAGATTAATTAAAAAGTTCTTACCTGCGCTGACATTACAGACCAGAGCAAAGACTAACAGCCAGCTGAAGATGTTCACCCTCATCCTGATACACACTGAAATGATTCAATACACACAATAATGTCTGATCACATTTTCTGTGTGGGCTGAAAACAGGAAACTACATAATTCTTAAGAAAGCCTCTTTCTCAACGTGTCTTTTTTTGTTAAACACCAGTAATGTTTCCTCATTTAGTGCTGGGTGGTAACTTTTTATTGTGTATTTTGTGTCTCACTGACACTACAAACTGAATATTTGTGGCACAATACCCTGATAAAGGTTGTTTAAGCTACTGCTAATGCAAACCCAATATTTCCTAATGCTGCAGCTTCACATTAAAAGCATTTAACTGTTGAAACACAAGCTGACTTTTATTGTGAAGTAACGTGTTTGTCTGTAAAGATAAAGAAAAACAAGGACAAGATCATATTTTCTCTTGAAGTATTTATTGTGTGTCCTCACTACTGTGCTTAGTGACTTTGAAGAGTTAAACCTAACATAGCAAACCTTGCTAGCTACCACTTATCTGCAATATTAGCAAAAATATAATTTCCGCAAAATGTCTTCACAGCAGCAACATTTGGTCTATTGTCAAATTCAAGGCAAGTTATATGTACAAATAAAAAATAAACATGTTCCAGATTTATATTTTAACGACTATATGCAATTCTGTGTACCTGTTTATATGTATTACAGGCTCGGTTAACATTTAAATGTATAGAGGAACATGTACAGTAGGTGAATCACTGAGGTCAGTCTGCCTCACAGAGGAAGTAAAGATTCGTGAGTGTGGGTGAGAGAATGAAAGACAGCTTATGTGTCCACCCAACAAAACTATTTTCATCACAGAAAGTCAGTGGGTGGAGGATGGTGTGAGGTTGGATGTCACGAAAAGGAAGAGGGTTTATATGATATCACACTATTAAGAATAGACATAAGAAAGAAATGAGAAAACATTTTAATAATGCAAATTAGAAACTTCCAGAATTTAACCTCACTCAGCAACATTTTGTGTTTTTTATTATTATGTCTGGTTTTTATGGGCTTTAATAAATGGCTATGATGGCGCTAGTAATAGCTCAGCTGTAATGTGTTAGAATGCCAACAAATCATTTGTTTAACTTTGTTAAAATCACAAAACATTTAAATTCTTACAGCAAGTACTGTAGTAAATACTCATATCTTATATTATGGAAAGTCAGATACTTGATGTCCAAAGCTTTTTGTTCCGTGTCTCCATTTTAATCCCAAATGTAGAAGTTGCTAATATATGGGGACCCAATACTGCTGTTGGAAATGATCAGGGTTTTTTTTAATTAAAAAAAGAAAAATGTTTTAAACACAGACAAGGAATGAGGTATGAGAAGGCAGGTTTTCTTTTCATGTATGAAAAAAGCAAAAAACATGACAAATATAATTCGTATCCCTCATATTTTCATATGATAATAATAATTTTATTTATACAGCAGTTTTCAAGCCTATATGCTCATGCTGTCCAGATTAAAAGATACAGAACAGATATTAAAATGAGAAACCTGTGTAAGTCCCCCTATAAGCATACAAAATGAAGAACATGAGTACATAATCATGCAGCACTGAGCTGAGAAGGTGCAAATGTAAAATGAAAGAAGTAAGTTAATATAAAACTGGCTAAAATCTAATTAAAGGAGATAACCACATATATAGACAAATACGATGCAATTCTAAGAAGTGATCTCATATAGAGCAGATATATAACTATTACTCTTATATAGAATACTACTGCAAAATATATGGATATAAAAATACTACAACAAGCACAATTAAAATACAATATGTTATGACATAAAACACCATAAAACAATGGAAAGGTAAAACATTTTTGAAAATAGGCCATCTTGTAAAGGTGAGTGTGCAAGAAGCGCTTACAAGTTATTTGATATTATCTGGAGCCAGACCATGGATGGACTTGTAGGCAATTAATAACATTTTGAAGTGTATTCTAGACTTTATGGGCAGATCTGGTCAATAATCTGGCTGCTGAGTTCTGGTTTAATTGCAATTGTGAGACTGAGTTGGAGTGGAAGCTGGTAAAAAGAGAGTTACAGTATTCCAGGTGTGATGATATAAACGCATCTCTGATTTTTTCTGTGTCAATAAAACTGAGCCTGTGTCATATCTTGGAGATGTTTTGTAATTTATAAAAACAAGCTATGATAATTTCTGGTATGAGGATGTAGAAAGCTAGCTGTCATCCAGTCTGTGACATTGGGTAAACAGGAATGCAGAATATTTAGATTGTTAAGGTCATGTGGTTTAAATGAAAGGTATAACAGTGAATCATCAGCGTAAAAGACAACTCTTGCCGAAGCAGGTTTTCATACAGACAGCAGCACAATATTCTGGTCCAACGTTGGTCACTCTTGTTTCCAATCTGCCCATTGAGAAAAAAAACAAAGAATTTTTATCACTTTCATCTGTGAGTAAAGTCCAATTATTTGACACTAATTGTCTTTCAGAGACAGTTAATAGATATTTGATTAATTTGACAATAAGACTAAGTTACAGAGCACAGGGCAGATACAGGGCAGAGGTTAGTGCTATAGATACATGGCAAAAGTCAATGTTGTTGATACAGGGCAGGGGGCTGTGCTTATAGATACAAAGCAGAGGTCAGTGTTATAGATACAAGGCATAGATCAGTGCTGTAGATACCAGGCATAGCTTTACAGGACATAAATTATTAGTAATACGTTTTTGGTGAAGTCCAATAATTTGACAATAATTGAGTGATTGATGCAAAGACATTTTGTGCTTCTTTGGCAGATCTAATCTTCAACACTGGTATATAATAATTAGATAAACGTATAGGTTTTTTGTTTGGGTATCACTATTATTGTTATCATTTGTCTGTAACTGGTTACCAAATATTTGAAGGCGTTGCCTGATGCACTTAACAGGCCATAGTTCATAAACACTGTATTGTATTGCAATCAAATTTGGGGATATTGTACATAAAGCCACATTGCATGTGTGTGTAACAATAGCTCCACCTTGGGGCCATTAATAAAAACTAGCTATATCTATTCAATTCAATTCAATTCAACTCAATTTTATTTGTATAGCGCCAATTCATAACAGAAGTTATCTCAGGACACTTTTCAAATAGAGCAGTTTCTAGACCGAAACTTCCTTTTTAAAACATTACAAGAGACAAAAGTAACCACCATGAGGCAAGCACTTGGCGACGGGGGCAAGGGAAAAACTGCAGGAAACCTAGGACCAGAGGCCTTCGCTCTTGGGGTGGGTGGTTGTTCTGCCTTGACCAGTTGGGGGGGGGAGAAGAGGGGAGAGAGACAGACAGACAGAGACACAGAGAGAGAGACAGAGACAGAGAGAGAGAGACAGAGAGACAGAGAGACAAACAGATGTACAGCAACAACAGTAGCAACAACTACATTAATAGTAGTGACCGATGACGATCATGAAAAAGATGATGACGATGACAGATGATGATGACTATTGAACAAAGTTTTTAATTATGACCAAATTTGAATTGTATCTTCAGATGTGACCAACTGTCTCAGCAGCAAATGCAAATATTCATATGTTTGGGGATGCAATCCACCTTTTTAAGTATTGTGTATTACACCAAATCTTTGACCAAGTAAACCTACAGTACATATGTATTTACTCTTAATACAATGCAAATCAAAATGTGAAGCTGATAATTAAAGTTACCTTTAGTATTTCCACGGATAATGGTGTAGGTAATCAAGGAATACGTGGACTCATTAGGTAGAAATGTCTCTGTAAAAACAAATACATAAATATAAATATAATGAATATACACTATCCAAAAATAAAGCATCAGAATATTTGGGTCAATTTTAAAATGTGTGATCGTAAATGTTGATGTCTTAACTGGTCTTCTTTTCCACTGGTGGATGATCAGGGATGGTGGAATATGGAATACGAATATTTATTAAAACATTTACCAAAAAGCATTATTATCCAGAACAGATTTAGGGTAAGATTTTAAGCTAAGCATTGATCTATTTACCCAGGAAATCTGTCATGTTGTACGTAGCTGTTGATCTGTTGAAGCTTTCCGCACCTGGCAACAAAGCAAACAGAATAATACTAATCTTTTTGTTCTGTTGTATCTTATTGGTTGTTTTATAAGACAGAAAAGTATTAATGCATTTTTTTATGAAGTTCTCTATCGTATTGAGACTGCCTCTCCAACCAGTTACAGATGGAGTCATTCTCCGGACATTTAACAGGCTGAAGAGATAGTCTTAGTGATAGTCACTCAGAGAACAACGGTTACAATGTAACTTGCAACTTGGTGGAAAATATCTAAAAACAAAACAAAAAAAGCAAGGAGATAATGGCTACTTCCTTGGCTGCCGCGTTTTGCACCTTGAGTTTAACTTCGGAAAACTAAAAAACTTTTAAATCTGTTGTTAAACATCAAACAGTCAAAGCAGGAATGTTTCTAAAATGTTTCAATTCTCACAAAAGCAAGCACAAAGATCCCAGTGTACAACTCCATTTCATAAGTCTCGATCATTATAGAAAGAGGAAGTCTGTCTATTCTGAAAAGGGAACACTTATTTTTTCTCACCGTTTGTAGACATAAACACTAATCCACCAGGTATGTCATCATAGGCCGTGTTTATTTCTTCTGTTCCTTTGAAAAAGATTGTGAAGGTCACAAATCCGTTGACAAACAGGCAGCTTTTGACATTTCACATTGGGCTGTAGTTTAGTGTGATGTCACCGTTGGGTGATGTTGTACAGTGTTAATGTGCAATAAGTCGATTAAGTGCAATACCCGGGTCTACTTGCAATCCACTTGTTTATTATGTAATTCTTTGTAATTATCTATAACTTCTGTAACATCACAATCTTAAAACTCATTACTATTTATTTAATTTCTGTCAGCAGTTCTGTGGAATATATTTACACTTATGTTTATATTTTGATTTAGTTTTTCTATTTCCATTTTTATTTTTACTATATGTATATAACTATACATTCTTTTTTATTCTATATATTGTGTTACATATTGTATATAAGTACTATTCTTTAACGTTGCGTGAGTGGAACAACTCTAACGAACAAATTTCCCCCGGGGATCAATAAAGTATTTCTGATTCTGATTCTAATATAAAACACAACAGTAAATCAATTTCTTCTTATCAGTAAATTGAATCTTCTGAACAGAGGTCAACCAACTGTCAGGGTGGAAGTACAGAAAAGACCAGATTAAACCAGATCAGTTTAGTCTCACCAAAGTGAACCCATACAGATGCAAAAATGATTATTCCCACAATTTTAAAATATCATACAGACCTTGTCTAGAGGACAATAAATCTCAGATGACCTCTGCACATTTCTCTGAGGAAAGCTCCATAAAAGATCATTTTTATTCACCTTGTCTTTTAAACCTGCAACTCTGGGTAAAGTATAAGATGAAGATGATGATGACGAGGACAGGTAAGGGGACAACTATTCCTAACATCAAACCAAGATGTGGTATCTGGTCTTGAGGAGGCGCTGGAAGACAAAGAAAGAATGAATAACGTATTGTATGTCATTCTCAGTACCTGCTGCCCTTTGTTGCGTATTAAAAAAAATTGGTAGTTGCATCTTATGAGTTAACACTGATGTACACATGAATAGAAAATTAAACATTTAACATTTGAATGTGAAAAGAGTAACAGCCTCATTTTCAGGAGTTTATGCTAGTTTTTGCTAAATATCAGCTTTTTTTCTATTTTGTCACAAGGGTTCTGACTGCTTTAGACGGCTGAAGCACCAGACTGCAATCTTTACATTGATCCCAAACAATGACTGTTGCTGTAGGAGTACCTTTTGTCGTTGATGTTGCTGCCGCTTTGTACGGCAGAATGAATGCAGTAGGCAGTATGTTAATGTCAACTGCATCATTTACAACCAGTAGATTCTGTATCTAAAGGTTAGAACTGATGGCTGCATTGAGGCTCTTAGACACACAGAGCTCAGAGCAACTGTATCTGTATCTGTGTGTGTCATTAGATATGCAAATTAATTCCAACCAGTGTCAGGTTCAATTTCTCATGTTTATGACAAACCAAATTCAGGTTTAGAATTACGTGAGTTAAAGTCGATTTTGTAATAAAGTCTGAATCTCTCAGTGTTGTTAACTAGCAGATTTTGACCACACATTATATGTGTATAGTGGTGGCATACAGCAGCTGCTTATTCTGTCACTTTCTACTCTCTAGTGTCTCACTTTGTCAGCAGTCAGATATACAGCAAGGTTTCCCATCACAGTAATAAAGTCCAGAGTCAGCAGGCTGCAGGTCTGTTATTATCAACGTGTTTGTCAGCAGGTGAACATGAAACTCTGTTTGTTGTAATTTCAACAGGGTAGTGTCTCTGCTCCATGTTGGAACATCTGATCCTCCACATCAGGAGGACATTTCAAAGGTGATGGTGGTCCTTCTTGCAGCATCAAAGTCTGGTTGTTCCGTGTACACAGCAAACAAAACAGGACTCATATTTTATAATTTCATCATAAACTTATCACACTGATTCAGGATGAAGTCTGAATTTGCACCTGAATTAGGTGTTAGAGAGATGTGCAGATGAGGTCAGAGATAGTTGTATACATATATAATGTATTTAATTTCAGATTTAGAGACATAAAATCAGAATTGCAGACGTTCACCAAAACTCAACTACAGTACCAGGAAGTAAATATAAAAAATGAATTCCCTTCTCTTCCTGCCAATCTACTGATGGATGAAACTGAAACCTAAAAAACACATTTACATTTGAAATCCACCATTTCATTAATATGTAAAAGTTTAATAAAAAGGAAACATTTAGCTCAGAGACATGAAGAGAAAAGTCTGATGTTACCTGATGGGATCACCGTCAGCTCCACAGCTGGTTCATTATTACACAAGTATCTTCCAGTGTCTGAGATGTTAACTCTACCAATGTAAAGTGATTTATCTGCCTGTGAACCGTATCTTCTGCCTGGATCCTTAATGTGTCTTGTCTCTCTGTCACCATCAGCTGTAAGTATGTCAACTTTAGTTCCATCTCTCTCTCTGCTCCACGTCACTTT
>NW_023340268.1:971849-975722 GCF_004916995.1 Morone saxatilis
GAGGACAACTCAGAGTGACAGGGTTCTTCTCCTCGAGTATTTTATGGATTATTGCTGCAAAAGAAACAGACATTAAATTAGCATCTGTTCTCACAATGTCAGTATTTCTAATATTGCATTGAACAAACAGTTTACTATCAGAGTCACAGTCAACTGTTCAAAATGGCGCCCATTGTGGTCGACGTGTTTGCTTCAGTCTCCCGACGTAAACTTTGTTTGTTTATTTTTGTTACTGTGCATCTTACACGCACAGCTCATGTGTGCGACAGTAAGATACAGCACCACCTGTTGGACTTTGACCTTCTCCTACACCTGGACCGGCAGGACACAGCAACACCGGTGAGCCCACGGCGGAGATGAGGCAAGAGAGGGGGGCTACATGCTAGGCTAAAGGCTAGAGCTACACGACCACCGCTACCTAGCCTGCTGCTGGCTAATGTCCACTCTCTTGAAAATAAGATGGATGAGCTGAGAACTAGGACTACAACTCAGCGTGAGATAAGGGAATGTTGTGCTCTTATTCTCACTGAGACCTGGCTCTCGGACAGCGCACCAAACTCAGCTCTCCTGCTCCACACACACTCCATCCACCGCGGAGACCGCACAGAGGCCTCGAAGTAAGACCAGGGGAGGCGGTGTGTGTACATTAACAACAGATGGTGTGGGGATGTGTAGGTTGTTGAAAAGCATTGTTCACCGGACATTGACCTTGTAATGATAAAGTGCAGACCCTTGTATCTACCAAGGGAGTTCACCGCTGTGTTTCTGCTCGCTGTTTACATTACCCCGATCACGTGACCGTGCTGGGGATGCTACAGGACCCCATCAGCAAGCAGGAGACTGCACACACAGATGCCGTCTTCATCGTGGCTGGTGATTTCAACCACTGCAACCTCAGGAGCGTCCTACCAAAGTACCATCAACACGTGAGCTTTCCTACGAGGGAGAGGAATACTCTCGACCAAGTGTACAGCAACGTGAAGAACGCCTACAAGGCTGTGCCTCGGCCACACACTTTGGACTGCCAGACCACATCTCAGTGTTCCTCTACCCAGTTTACAGACAACTCCTCAAACGAGCCCACCCAGTAAGTAAAAGTATTAAAGTGTGGAATGAAGAATCTGAACTGGTGCTTCAGGACTGCTTTAACACTACAGACTGGGGTGTGTCTAAAACTACTGCTCTGAGAGGGGACAGCACTGTGGACCTACAGGAATATGCTGCAGCTGTAACTGGCTACATTAGCATATGCACTGAGAACATTATCCCCACTAAACGCTGCAAGACCTACCCCAACGACAAACCCTGGATTAACTGTGAAGTGTGGTCCATGCTACGTGCTCACTCTGCTGCATTTGTCTCGGGTGACACTGAGGACTACAAAAAGGCCAGATATGACCTGCGGAGATCAATCAGACAGGCCAAGAGACAATACAGAATGAAGCTGGAGGGATATTACACCACCTCTGATCCCTGGAGCATGTGGCAAGGTCTGCAACACATCACAGACTACAAACAGAAGAGTTTGGGGGCCTCAACCAGCAGAGTCACACTACCTGATGAGCTCATCAAATTCTACGCTCATTTTGAGGCCCTCAACACCAGCTGACAGGGAGTGATTCTGGCCACAGAGGGCATACTGGACACACCACTCTCTGTGTCACCAGTAGAGGTGCGCTCCGCTCTGAGAAGAACAAACCCACAGAAGGCAACTGGCCCAGATAACATCCCCGGGCGTGCACTTTGTTCATCAGAGCTGACAGAGGTGTTGACAGACATCTACAACCTGTCCCTCGCTCAGGCCTCGGTCCCCACCTGCTTTAAGGCCACCACCATCGTACCCCTCCCAAAGAAAGACACTGTTACCTGTTTGAGTGACTATTGACCTGTTGCACTCACTCCGATTGTGATGAAGTGTTCTGAAAGGAAAGTCATGACTAGGGGTGTCACGAAAATCGATCAAAATTACATCTAAATCTCAAACTTCGAACTCAAAGGTAGCCCTCCAGCTCCTCATCTGGGATGGTATCTGCTTGCTGCTCCTGGGCGGCACTAGAAACAAAACCAGATACTGGGATAGGACATTGTGGAGGTCATGAGTCCTGAGCCCCCCACTAAGGGGGGTGTTTTGGGGGACATGGACATAGAGAAATGAAATAATAACTTGGAAAGTTAATTAAAGTGGGCAGTACAGTATACAGGGTTGCATCGTCAATAAATTAGAAATATCAATGGACAAAGTTCATTTATTTCAGTACTTATTCAAAAAGTGAAACTCGATATATCATATAGATTTCATAACACACATTGGGAAATTTTTCAAAGCTTTATTTCTTTTGATGATTTACGGGCTTTATAGCTATACCAAAGAAACCAAAATTTCATATATTTCATAAGGACCAATACATTTTAATACAGAGAATGTCGGACTACTTCAAAAGTATGTTATATATATTGCACTCAGTACTGGGGTCGGGCCTCCTTTTGGCTATGAATTCTTCCATCAATGCAGCGGGCATTTTGGGAGGTGATCAGACTGGGTTGGCACGGGCCGAGTGTTTATGATCCAGGGTTGTCTTTGATTAGTGGCCTTCAGTGGTATCTGCATTGTTGGGTTTCTTGGTGTCTCATCACCTTCCTCTTAGACAACAGGGGTCCAGTAGATTCTTATATGGGGTTCAGGTCAGTGGAGAGTTTGCTGGCCCATCAAGCACAGTAAAACCTATGATAAATCTAGATACCCACTGGTATTGGTACTTTTGGCTAATATGGGCAGGTGCCAAATGAAATTCAGCATCTCATTAAGGTTTCAGGCAAAAGGGAACATGAAGTGCTCTAAATGTCCTGAAGAGGGATGGCTGAAGGTTGCTGGGGTGACTTGATAAGAACACAGTGGACCAGACCAGCAGGGGAGTGACATGGCTCCAAATCATCACTGGAGTGGTGGAAACTTCACACTGGGGACTAAAAGCAACTTGGATTCTGTGCCTTTCACTCTTCCTTCTAGACTTTGGAGGGAAGAGGCTTGATTCCCTGGACTGTGGGACCACTGGAGAACAGATCCATCCTTTTTCTCCTCAGGCACAGGTGGGAGACGCTTGCTGTTCAGTTGTAGCCATTGTCCTGCAGACACACTGGGTGGTGTGTTGGTTGGCTCTTTGGATGCACTCAGCCTCAGGGGGTCCACTCTTTGGGGAAGTGTCCCCCACATTCTTGAATGGGTGCTTCACAATCCCTCTCCAAAGGCTGCGGTTATCCCTGCTTGCTTGTGCACCTTTTCCTAGCCATACTTTTTCCCTGCCACTCAACTTTCTATGAATATGCTGTGGATATTCGCTTCTTTAGCAATGAGCTTTGTGGCTTTCCCTCCTTGTTGGAGGGTGGTGACTATCTACTATTATTCTAATTTTCTGAGATCTGGATGGTTTTGTTAGCTGTAAGCCGTAATCATCAAAATTAAAAGAATAAAGGCTTGAAATATTTCACTGTGTGTTATGAAATTATATGATATATGAGTTTCACTTTTTGAATTGAATTACTGAAATAAATGAACTTTTGTCATGATATTCTAATTTATTGAGATGCACCTGTATATAATTGGACACAACTTGGTCTAATGCATTTGTTGTTTTAAATGTATAACCTACCATAACACTTCGGCAAATTTGAAGCGCAGCATGCTGACCTCTCTACTTGCACCTAGAACAGAAAGCAAAACGCAGGATGCTTAAGAGTTTTCACTCGACGACAAATTCATTCATTATGTGGTAGGGTGTCAAGGATTTCGATTTTTAAATCGAAATCGATCGAAATTACATCTCAATCTTGAAACTCAAAGGTAGAATCGACGATGCAGCCACACCCCCGATGTTT
>NW_023340268.1:975747-979492 GCF_004916995.1 Morone saxatilis
TCCAGCATGTACGCCAAGACGCAAAAACACACACACGTGCTGAACTGCGGCGTCAACACTCCTCTAGTTTTAGGCTGCAGCCAGTTAAAAAATACACGAAGCCCCTCTTGCTACTCTGATATCACCAGTGTGGAAGTATTTTGTCGTTCATTCACATCAATTAACCACTAACTTAGCTACTCAACTGAGCCAAGTGGAAAAGAGCATCTAGCTACAGGGTCCAGAATGACTTTAAGGCTTAAAATGCACATTGGATAAAAGAACATATTCCCATTTAACACTAACCTCAGAGTGTGCTCAACAATCAAATCATCATTCTGTGTTGTTTCATTTCACTATGTTCACGTCTCTGTTTAATGTTCTGTTTACAACCTCGCGGTTGGAACGGTTTCAAAATAAAAAGCGGTTTCAAAATAAAAGCCCCCCGAAACAGAATAGGAAAAGGCCAAAAAAAGTAAATAACATATAAGGAATGCATTAATAGTAATATTAAAAAAAGATCGAAAATCGAATCGAGGATTTGAAGAATCGTGACACACCTAATTATGTGTTACAATATTTTATATATGTCACTTAAAAAAATGAATGAAGTCAAAGGCCTGGAAGCAAACAGTTTGAACTATTTCAATCAGCAGCAACAGTTTGGAATCACACTATCCCTTTATTAAAATGTGTTTACAAAACAAGCAAATTCAAGAGTATTTTCACACATCCTGTTTCTCTTTTACTCCTCTCGCAAGCAGCTTATGCCTTAGTCACACTGCATCACTTTCAAAGCCATCAGATCTCTGTACTGTTCACATTACACAACTTTCTGTCTTGCAATCGGGAGTCTTGATGTCATTGTGGTTTGCACAGCAACAGGTCACGGTCTACAAGCAGTCTGTCTGGTCTCCACACTACATTTCATCAGCAGTCATTAATAACACCTTTAATAACAAGCACGTCATGTTTGATTAGGAATGTCATTTTTAAAAAATGCACACAAAGGGCAACTATACTGCTGCTAGTACTACTCTCTTTAAGAAATATAACATACATCACATATTAACAATTCCTAACGTTTACATAAAAACATTTAAGTGTCAATCAATATATCCCATAAAGGTAAACTGTACTCAGTACAAACATTTCGTCAGCTCAGCGTGCTCAGCCTCTGTTCCTGCTGCACTCTTTCACTAGGAAAAGAGTGAGGGAATGAGAGGCAGTCCGATTCAATAATGAATATTTCTCGCTAAAAGAAGTGCTGGTTGGTGGATCAGATACACGTCCAATTCAACACTGACTCAGAACACTGCTAATTTACCACCTGTTATGTGTTTGCCTCAACCAAAGTAACTACTGGGTTCACTGCCTCCTGTCTGGTGCTGGAGAGAGACTGCGCTCACTGACTGTAGCTTGTTGCGTGGCTCCCTGATACGTCCAGATATCGCCTGCATTGTCTACAACGCTACAATCTGTGAGCTCTTAACAAACCCTCCGATCACATCTTCTTACAGTTCACACATAGCGATCGTCCTCACGGGAGCGAGCGCCAATTTGTGACTAATCAGGGGGACGTTTACCAGCAATCTGAAAAACTGTCAGCGAGTGGAAAATCAGGGCTAAAATCCTGCAGCGTGAGCTCAGCATTAGTTGACAAACTCTTCATTTCCTGCGAGCTCATGTTGCCACAGCCTTTTCCCAACTTTGCCAATACTGTCACTGGCAGTAGGACATTGCACATACCTGCAGTTGTAGCCTTAAACAAATCTGCCGACTCCAAAGTGGATGGTTTAGAGGGAGGTTTTTTCTTTTTTGGTGGAGATTTGTCTTGATTGGCAGGTGTACATTCCATCTATTGCAATGGGGAAAAGACTGGTTGCACTAAAACATTATGTACACATTGAAAATCTATCTCAAAACAAGTGAAAGTCTCAATAATATAGCCGCACTAAAAATGACCAAAAAAAGTACCTTTTCCAGCACAAACACTACTTTAACCAGTGTATGTTGAAGTCAGTTAGAGCCTGGCACACGTTCAGCAGCTCATTTGCTCCTTGACCACATTCTCTTCTCAGTATCTATTAGAATTATGTATTGACTGTGCTGCCAGGAACCCAGGCTGTGACTGATTCATTTAATGCTTCAATAGAAAGTATCTTTTTCTTCTGAATGAGTGGAATCTCCTGGGGAAACTGTAGGCCAGCAGCAGCTGTTCTTACCTCTTGGGGAGCTGTCTGTTTAGGGCCTTTGTTGTTGTTTACGGGCCTCTTGTTTAACGTTGGTGGAATCAGTGTTCCGGCCATCAGCGTCGCTTCTTTCATTGTGACGTACTGTTACTGCAAAATGTGAAATTAAATGACGACAATTGAATTACCCTCAATACCACCACATGCTACAGTACACTTTGTGCTGAACAGAGTCTTTACAGCAGTTTACGTTCGTATTGTAAACAGTGGAAACAGCCATTGGCTACTTCTCAAAGTAACGTCATCATACTACAAAGCAAAGATGGGCCTAACTAAAGGTTAGGAACACACAGTGGATGTTGTGATGCTTTGGGCTGGCACTTGTTGATCTTGTCAGTGACACTTTAAGCCCCGGAGGCCTTCAGTGAATCTGTGAAGTCCGGCACCATGTTTGTCCTGCTGACGAGAATAACCTCTCTGACAACCACCTACATTTAATAGTGCCTGCTCCCTGGTTAGACAGATGATGGCATTTTATTAGGGCTGCACGGATAATATCCAAATATTGTCAAAAGTATAATACAGCCAAGTGCAATATCCAAATTGCATAAACCGCCATTTTTAGTCAAATGTGTGACACAACAGCATTATAATATTGTAAGTTAACGTTAGTTCTGGAGAGCTGTAACTGGCGTACAGATCTTGTCCTCCAGATGGAAAACATATTTGTTGGGTACAGATTCACATCATCATTAGAAAAGTTAAATGTGTGATGTAAAAATATGCGTGCAATATGATAGCCTTTTTACGACATCTGATTAAGTAAACACTGATAAACCACTAACTAAAAGTCTTAATTTGCACAATGACTAGCACTATGCTGCCCAAGTGGCAGGGACAGTAATTTAATTTATTAATGGAGAACAATTTATTTATATGGCAGCATACACGATAATCTGTAAATCTTATCTCTGTTCGCGTTTGTGTCACCCCTTAATAACAATAATATATTCAGCTTTAGGTCTTAAAAGCTGAATATAATGTTTAGTTGGTCAGCTCAGCATTAAGTAGTCTATGCTGCGCTGGCATTAGGCTAACTAACGTTAAGTAACATGAAGCTAAAACAGTGAGAAAATGAAATATTATTAGCAGGTTAGCTAGCCGTTAATCTAACGTTACCTGCTACTAACCTTATATGAACTAACGGTAACCTAGCTATGCTTTTTTTAAAGCAGCGACAGCTAACCTTTACTTACAAGGAATGAATTGGTCTGTGTCGAAGAGTTGAATATTTGATATAAAGTTAAAGTTTCTCATTTAGCAGATGAGGACATTAAACATTAACTGCCGCTAACGTTAGTTTCATCGTCAGAGCGCGTCGACTGTTGCTTTCAACTGAAAGTCAAAACGCTCGGGCACTAGCGCGTGTATGCAAATGATGCATTCATGGCTCCTCGTAAATTCCGGTGTCACGGTTGGGCAGGTGGGAAGTATTAAAAAGTAACTACATGTTGGATACAAAACACATTCATTTAACTTTTTAAAGAATAATCCTACTGCCAGCTCTACCAGTA
>NW_023340268.1:979592-988424 GCF_004916995.1 Morone saxatilis
AATTTATGTTAATCTATCGGTTAACATTTCATCTTTCACTGCTTTTAACCTAAATTACTTTCAGTTTATTTGCATTACTGAATTATTTAATTAATTCACTGAAATAATTATTTGTATTACAAATTAACTTGTTTTAACCCCTGTACTTTTACACCGGACTACAAACATTGTTATTGAATTTGTATCTCAGTTAGCTATAACACGGAGATATCTGGAATTCATATGGACTGTTCATATCTTGTTATCTTCATTCTTTCGAGTCAGAATATAATTACAGATTTCTTACATTTGAATTTTCACCAGTCAAAATTTAATTTATACTTAAGACATCAGAAATTACAACAAAATACAACGAAGCCATAAATTCTAACCCTGAAAGACAGAAACTACTGAATGTTATTATGATGCCATTATATTTACACATGAACTATGTATTCTCTCTTTCCACACAGAAAGTACATATAATACAACAACAACGGCAGCAACGACAACAACTGCTCCCACTACAACAACAGCAGCAACAACAACAAACACAACAACAAAAACAACAGCAAAACAAACTCCTTCAACTTCAACAACAACTACAACAACAAAACAAACTCCTTCAACTTCAACAACAACAACAACTTCAACAACAACAACAACAACAACAAAACAAACTCCTTCAACTTCAACAACAACAACAAAACAAACTCCTTCAACTCCAACACTGACTACAACACAGTGTAAGTACACCCTTCACCTCTGCTGCCTCCCTCCCTCTCCTGCACAGGACAGTGACTTTAGGCGTTTGGCCTCCAGAATCAGTAAACAGTTGACCTTCACAGTTGAACTGCGCCACCTGCTGTTGTAAACGTGTGATAGAAATAGTAATATCTGAAGGATTATTTGACATCAGTGCATCTGCTGTAACCACAGCCCTAATCAGCTGCAGCTATCTGTGCTCAGAGCGGCTGCTTACTGGGGGGACGGTCAGTGTTTGGGGTCAAGGTAAAGACTGCAGTCTGGTGCTTCGACAGCGTCTAAAGCAGTCTGAACCACTGCGACAAAACAGAAACATACTTTAGGGTCAGCAAAAGCTACTTGAACTCCTCTGAATGAGGTAGGCCTGCCACCTCTGATCCACATTTAAATGTTAAATGTTTAAAATGACGTTCTAACCTGTAGATACGGAACTGAACCTGTGACAGACTGAGCAGTGTACTGTGTACAACGTGATGTGTTATTCATTCTTACTTTGTCTTCCAGCGGCTACTGAACCTCGTGGTTTGGTGTTAGGAATAGTTGTTCCGTTCTTCCTCCTCCTCCTCCTCGTCATCATCATCATTGTCTACTGTACTCGGAGATGCAGGTTTAAGAGACAAGGTAAATTAAAGCTGTAGGCTATATGTTGACTGTATGTACCCTACAGAGTGATTACAGTTAGATATCTGTGGGTTGAGTTGCTGCATCTCTCTTTCCCTCCTCTAATTAATAACTAAATAAAACTGTAAGCCTTAATATCTGGTCACACAGAGAAAGATTGATGACGTACCCACAGTGAACTGCTGTGCTAACACATTAGCCTGCTAGTTAGTCACATTAGTTCTCTGTGCTTGCATTTTGTTTTTAAGTGTTCATTCATGTTTTATATTTGTGGGGCAGAAATAAACTGAATTGAATTTACTGATGACAAGCAATTGCTGCATTGTTGCCTTTTATAGACAACATCACGCTACACAAGAGCCCAATTGGACATCATTGTATGGGGTGTCAAAGGTCGCCTGTTTGTCATTTTAAAGCAGACAATCACTGATTACTCAGCAGATTACTGAAACTGTGACCTTCACAATCTTCTTTTGCAGGAACTGAAGAAAGTTTCCCTGTCTATGAGGATATACAGGACAGATCTACAAACGGTGAGAAACAACATAATTACTATCAAATTATTGGACTTCATTGAAACTTATGAATAAAGTTAATATTACATGACCTATGCCACGTATCTACAGCACTGACCTCTGTCCTGTCCTCTGTAACTTATTATTATTGTCAAATAGACTCCGTCAAAACTTTATTAACTGTCTCTGAAAGACAATTATCATCAAATTATTTGAATAGAACTTATGAAATACAGTCAATATTATTAATATCATTATTGTTAATATTATATTAATCAATATAATAGTACAGAGTACAGACCCCTGACCTGTATTTACAGCACTGACCTATATAACAATATCATTATTGTTACACATTTTTGAATAAAATAAACTGTACTGACCTCTGACCTGTATGCAGCACTGACATGTGTCCTGTCCTCTGTAACTTAGTATTATTGTGGAGCTATTGTCAGGAGAATTGTATGAAATGTTACACACATGTGTAGCATGGCTTTATGTACATCATTCGTGAATTTGGTTGCAATCCAATTTAGCACTGAATAATTATGGCCTGTTAAGTGCATCGGTCCCTGCCTTCGTAAGTGATACCCAAACACAAAGTGTCAAGACAAAAGGGTCTTGTTTGGCTTCATCTGCATATGCTATCACTGCTATTTTGTTAAAGATTTTATCAAATATTTGCAAAAAGAAGCAAAAATGTCTTTCCTAAATAATCCAAAGGGGCAAAATGTTTTTAAGGCATGAATGGGCGTGGCATATATCAGTAACATTGGAATCATCCAAGGAACCCACTGTAAAAAAATATTCCCTAGTTTAATTGAAATTGTAATACATCGTAATTAGGTATCCTTACCTGTAGAATATTGTTAATAATGCTTGTTATTTATAAATGTTTTAATAGGTGGTTCAACAAACGATCCCACATATTCCACCATCACAGATCTTCCACCAGTGGGAAAGAAGACTGGTAGTCAACATTCACAGTCACACATTTAACATTGAACCAAATATTCTGATGTTATATTTCTGGTTATTCATTATATTTCATTTCTTTTTACAGAGACATTTCTACCTAATGAGTCCCCATACTCCTTTATCGGCGGCACTTTTCTTGGTGGAAATAATAAAGGTAACTTTTATCATCAGCTGCAGAATTTTGGCCTTTGTGGTATTAAATGCAAATACATATGAACTGTAAGTTTACTGGGTCAAAGAGCCGTTATAATATGAGCTACATAAACAGACAAATTTTTACTATTATTTGAAAATTGACATCAAATTGACAGTACAGACCTCTGACCTGAATCTACACCACTGACCTATGCCTCGTATCTACAGCACTGGCCTCTGTCCTGTCCTCTGTAACTTATTATTATTGTCAAATAGACTCCGTCAAAACTTTATTAACTGTCTCTGAAAGACAATTATTATCAAATTATTGGACTTATGAAAGTTAATATCATTATTGTTATTATTGTATTAATCAGATAGAGAGAACAGACCCCTGACCTGTACCTACAGCACTGACCTATATAACAATATCATTATTTTTACTATTATTTGAATCAAATAAACTATACAGACCACTGACGTGTAAATATCACTAACTTCTCACCTGCAGTTAGTACTGACCTCTGACCTGTATGCAGCACTGAACTGTGTCCTGTCCTCTTTAACTTAGTATTATTGTGGAGCTATTGTCAGTAGAATTGTATAAAATGTTACATATATGTGCAGCATGGCTTTAGGATTGAACAATTATGGTCTGTTAAGTGCATCGGTCCCTGCCTTCAAAAGTTCGGTAACCAATTACAGACAAACACTAAGTGATACCAAAACACAGTCAAGACCAAAAAGTCTTGTTCAGCTCTACTTATCACTGCTATTTTGTTGAAGATTGGATGAAATATGTGCCAAAAGAAAAATCCAAAGGGGCAAAATGTTTTCAAGGTGTGAATGGGCGTGGCCTATATCAGTAAAATTGGCATCATCCAAGGAACCCACTGTATAAAAATGTTTCTTCTAGTTTAATTGAAATTGTAATACATTGTAATTGGGTATCCTTACCTGTAGAATATCATTAATAATGCTTGTTGGTAAATGTTTTAATAGGTGGTTCAACAAACGATCCCGCATATTCCACCATCACTGATCTTCCACCAGTGGGAAAGAAGACTGGTAATCAACGTTCAGTCACACATTTTAACATTGAATCAAATATTCTGATGTTATATTTCTGGTTATTCATTATATTTCATTTCTTTTTACAGAGACATTTCTACCTAATGAGTCCCCATATTCCTTGATCGGTGGCACTTTTCTTGTTGGAAATAATAAAGGTAACTTTAATCATCAGCTGCAGATTTTACATACAGTGGTTGCCAAAATTATTATCGCCTGACAGATCTGAAAATATTTTTTTGCCTCCAAAACAAGATTTAATTTCATAATGTTCCTTAAACATGCAGATGGTTGCTCTGAGCACAACAAATATCAGATGAAGAGTGTCCTACTGTTTTATCCACTTTTAACGTTAATATTTTGTATGTCCACCTTTTGCAGCAATTACAGCAGCACATCTTTCTGGCATAGTGTCAATATATTTTCTAATAACTTAAACACTAACGTTATCCCATGCCTTCTGCAACTCAGGCCAAAGGCTTTCCTTTGAATGCACAATAGATCTGTCCAGTTTTTTTTCCAACTCGCCCCAAATTTGCTCAATAGGGTTGAGGTCCGGACTTCGAGGGGGCCGGTGCATCATTTTCAGTATTCCAGCAGATCTGTTCTGTCGCAGGTAGTTTCGGCAATAGTTAGAAGAATGTTTAGGGTCATTGTCCTCTTGGAAAATAAATCCAAGCCCAATAAGACAACCCCCAGATGGTACTCCGTGCCTCACCAGAATGTTGTGGTATACTTTCTTATCTGTGGTGCCATCACTTTTTACTAAGTCACTTTTTTCGTTCCTTAAGACTGAGAATTTTGAGATGTTTTACTTGTCTGTCTGAAAGTTTCTTTTTTCTACCTCTTGGTAGCATCATGGCGGTCTAAAGTGTACTTTAAAGTGCTTGTACTGCATCTCAAGTCCTTGGCTATGCAGTGGTAACTCCAGCCAGCATCAAAAAGGGCCTTAATTTGCTCCTTCTTCACCTTAGCCATGTTCAAAGGGCAAGATGTGCTTCAAGACTACTTCTAGAGGCTTTAAATTTATACCAATTTGTGTTGTGGCCTCAGTGACCCAACCCTGATGTTATCAATCACTTAATGAGCAAGATAGGCCTTGTACATTTAAAAGAATCACACAGCTGTGACTTGCATCACCGTAAATTTAACCACGATCACACCTGACAATGATAACTAATTTGGCTTCTTCTGTGGAGGAACATGATTGTATGACATTGACAGTGAAATAGGCCTAGCTTGTTTTCTGTAAGGAAAATTACCTAAATCCTCTTATGATAGCTCTTTTCTGTGGTTTATAGAGCATAATGATGACTTTGTAGATATTTCATTCGTATTATGGGTATTTTAATAGCCAATTCAACAAAAACAACTGAAATCTCTTAAATAAGTGTTTTAATAATTTTGGCCACCACTGTAGTAAGTTTACTGGGTCAAAGAGCCATTATAATATGAGCTACGTAAACAGACAGATTGTATTCCCAAATGTTGCAAACTAAAAGGAGAGAGTAAATCTACAAAATCTAAGCTACTGTTATATTGGAGATAAAAACATCTCTATGAATAAAATATTGAATGAGAAGCAGTTGGGAGTAATTTCTTGTACATGAAAGTGACATTCTGTGATTATGTCTCGATGAACAGGTTCTTCACAGCCGACTGACAACACGTATTTTTTACTGGAGAAGACCAAAGCAGCTGGAAACCAGTGACCAACGTTGGACCTGAATATAAGTCAAGATTAAACCAGTTTCAAGGGACGTCTCAAAAAAAGCACATGTGACTTAATAAATGTGAGACTTTGTGATATTTGCTGAAACTTATATCCTAACATGAGACGGATAATTTGTGAAAACTGTGCTCCTAAGGGTATTAAGAAGCAAGAACACAACAAGTCTGAACGACAACAACCAATCAGAGCCGAGGAAGATAGTTGATTGTTGATCTTCAAAGGTCTTTATGTCCCTGGGGATGAGACTCAACAGTCAGCTAAAGCTGCAAGCAGCAATGAATGAGGCCCTCGCAGTCAGCGTACGTGGTGTCATGCATCAGCATTTCACTCATATAAATGAGATGATGTGGCATTATTATTATTATTGCCTATGACTAAATATGGTCATGTTAATGTGTTCAAGCTAGCACTCAAACATGAAGTTGGGGTCCATTAGATCGTGTATGCTTGTGTAAGTTACATCAATTACAAATAGCACAATTTTGCACTGACTAACTCTGAAGTCGATCCGATCAATTCCCTAGAAGAAGTGCAACTTGTGCAAATCGCCCAAAATGACCACTAAATTCAAAATGGCCAACTTCTTGTTGGGTTTGGGGTATGGGTCCTTGAGGCTTCTCTGTATATGATACATCTGTGTACCAATTTTCAGATATATATCGTGAAACAGGGCGCAAGGACTGCAGTTTAGGGGGTTTTGGCTGTGGGTGGTTGTTGTTCAGATGTGTTGTAGTCTTGAAAATGCCATAAGGTCCTAAATATTTTGTATTTTGTATCTATAACTATCTCTGACTAAGACACTGTATGTTGGTTTTCCTTTCATTTGTCACCCTTCTGTATCTTCTTTATGTATTCCTCTTAATTTCTGATTTTGTATTATTATTTTAAATAGTTTTTTAATCTCTTTCCAACTCTCTTTTCTTGTACCTCTTTAGACAGTTTCTGTACTGTGACATGATTTCCCCTCTTTGGAGATTAATAAATACATTTCATTTGATGTTTTTATTTCTTCCAGTGTATATATAACTGGTGTACTGGTTGTGACTGACCTATGATCATGTTGTTTATTCAGAGGAGAGGAAACGTCAGTGGCTGTTAACCACAGAAAGAAAGAGACAAATACATTCTAATGAGTTGACATGCCGTAATTGGGGTTTGGTCAGTAGTGTATCGGGTTGATCCTTTGTGTAGTTATCCCGTTAATATGGTTTTTGACCACAGTTACGACACTACACAGATACAGAGGAGTGGATTTTTTGTTTGTATGTGGAAGAGTAGAAAGCCAGACTATTAAGGTGTGTAGAAGTGTGATTGTGGGTTAGTTAATATAATTGTATATAGTATTGAAATTCTACAGTTTACACACTTCAGATAATAGCCTGTTCTCTGTTAGTTAGTTTCTACACATTATATGATCCTAATACATATTTTGTGGACGATGATCATACATGCCGTTCCGTACGCTATTTGTTATGCCCACACGGATGATGGTGAGGACCGCCGTGCTGTTCTAGTTGCGTACGCATTTGTATACTGAGGTCAATTGACTGCATTCACCATTATATCATCACAACATTCATCGGCTTCTTCTCCCGTTGGGTTTTCTTTGCTTGTGTAGTGTGTTAATTGTGCGCAGGTACAGGATGATTGAGAGATTGAAGTCACAACATTGAGTGAATGTTGTTTCAGTTCTGACATGGATAGCGATAAGCATGGTTTGTGTTTTTGGTTTATTGTCTTGTGCCAGTAACAGATTAGTATAAGACTGGTCATCTAGTGGTTGGTGAGATATGTGGAGGTTGTAGTGAGTGTTGTTACATGAAGCTAATAAGATAGTCACACTGTCCTTATATACTCTCCTGAGGTGATTGTGTTACGTTATATGACACCTGTGTATATTTGAAGTACCGCATACAGGTCCTTTTGCAACCTTAGTTCATTATTGATGTTTGTGTATCTGTATTTGTGTTTTACATTGTAAATGGTGTTGCTGTGGTGTGTTTTGCTGTACTGAGTTAATTTTTATTTGTCATATTTATAATCCACTTGAGCAATTATTAGAGACGAACAAAAAGGACATCCTGTATCGCATGGTGTCTTTAGGGGTTGTCAACACCTAATCTTTTTTGTTGCATGCTCTAAAACAGGCAAAGCCGAGAAACCCGCATGCTCTCTTTGTTTTGTTGTCAGTTGGTTTTTGTGATTTGGAGTCAGCCGAAGCATACTCGTCCACAGACGAGAAGGTGGAGCGATATGGGTGCTTTTCAAAGTTCCAGAGCCTAAGCTGTTAGGAGGGGTTGTGCGTCTAAAATTAACCTTTTCACAATTATAAGGTAATAGCGATTGCATTTGTATGTGTTTGTTCAGTATATTTTGGTTCTGTTATAAATAACATGCTGATAGTTAAGAGCACTGTGAGGAGTCTGACAGTCACTGTGGTCAATGGTGTGTGTTCTCGTGTTACTTTCTGGCCAAGACACACGTGCAGTGAGGCCGCGCAACAGTCGGCTTTTGTTGCTGCTGTTCTTTACAGACCATCACTCCAGGATAAATATTCTCTATATGAAGTGAAATGTAATAATACGCAGGTTATACTGTTTGCATGTAGGCGAGTGTTCATGTCCGTGTACGTGCACTATCTCACCATCAGAAGCCACGGTTTGAACACTTCTACAGAACTTTATGGTCATAAAAGCAACATAAAAATATGTGAGCAGATGTTTTGTTAATGTATTCCCTCCTGATCGAGCTCCATTATTCACATCAGTTAATCTATCAAGACTAATTACAAACACACTTCCTGAAGTAATGTTCACTTTACCTCACAGTAACTCTGTTTCATCATTTCTATGAAAAGTATAAAACAAATTATTAAACCTGATGACAGTGCTGCACAGACTGAACAGTTTGAAAAGTTCTTACCTGCAGTGACATTGCAGCTCAGAACAAAAGCTACACAGGCAGCAGCAGATATTCCCCTCATCTTCATACAGACTGAACTGACTGAAACAGAGCACACTGTCTGTCTTGAGAACA
>NW_023340268.1:988449-991778 GCF_004916995.1 Morone saxatilis
TCTGAGAACAGGAACTCAGTTAGGTGTTATCGTGTGTTCCTCTAAAAACCCACAATGTCAACTCATTAGAATGTATTTGTCTCTTTCTTTTTGTGGTTAACAGCCACTGACGTTTCCTCTCATTTTTTTCAACCAGCACAAGAAAGTAACTCAAATTGACCTATCAGTTATATATTCTGTATAAAGACAAAAAAACAACAAAAAACATCAAATTAAATCAAATCCAATTTATTTATAAAGATCCCCCAGAAGGGAAATCAATGTGAACCCCAAACTTCACATGTTTGATAAGAGAGCCTGAACACATCTACGTGCCCATATTCAGTCGTAGGCATAGTGCCCACCTTCTGGAAACAGGAAGTGTGCCTTGAATGGAAGTCATCGTCTGATTTACATTTACACGGTGTGGTGTACGCATGATACGCTGGCACATGACATGACGACGAACTGCGAGAGTTCATCGCTGCTTGCAGCCTGGGAATGAGAAACAGCTACCTGGTTGTATTCTTGCTTCTGAATCCCATTAGGAGCTCAGGAACCCAAAGAACCTGATTTTCTGTCTCATTACTGTCAGGATACAGTGACAATTTCAGCATATATGACAAAAAGGTTTTCTAAAAGTTACCAACTGCAGCTTTAAGGCTTCCAAGATTTTATATATAAATAAATATGCTAATAAGCTAAACATTATTAAGCTTCCCCCCTGTATTTTCCTATTAACAGCTTTTACAGAAGCAGGTTTCAACCCGACAGTGACACAATATTCAGGTCCAACGTTGGTCACTGGATTCCAGGTGCTTTAGGTTTCTCCAGTAAAAAATACGTGTTGTCAGTCGGCTGTGAAGAACCTGTTCATCGAGACATGATGTAGGTGAAAATAACTCCCAACTGCTTCTCATTCAATATTTTAATGGTAGAGATGTCTACGTAGCTCATATTAAAACGGCTCTTTGACCCAGTAAACTTACAGTTCATATGAATTTACATTTAATACCACAAAGGCCAAAATCTGCAGCTGATTATTAAAGTTACCTTTATTATTTCCACCAAGAAAAGTGCCACCGATCAAGGAATATGGGGACTCATTAGGTAGAAATGTCTCTGTAAAAAGAAATGAAATATAATAAATAACCTGAAATATAACATCAGAATATTTGGTTCAATGTTAAAATGTGTGACTGTGAATGTTGATTACCAGTCTTCTTTCCCACTGGTTGAAGATCAGAGATGGTGGAATATGTGGGATCGTTGTGGTTTGAACCGTCTATGAAAACATGAACCAACAAGCATCATTAATCAGAACCAACCTACGGAAACCTTTTAGGCATCATACATACATCTACAGCCGGGCCTCACTGATACTGTAAGCTCAACTTTATAACGTTATTCAGTAATTTGGTGAAACTGGATCAGATTTTATGGAGACGTCCTCTGGTTGCTCAACTTCAACTCATTGTGATTTACAGAGTTTTCTGATGTACAGATATCTTTAGCTAAAGTAGCTAACTGCTAATTAACTACTACTAACTGTATCTGCCGTTAGCGGGCGACAGAACCGGGCAATAATGTTACAGTACCAAGGTTATTTACACAGTTTCCTGATGGACAGATTGACAAGTAGCCAACCGCTAACTGCTGTTAGCTTGGACAGCAGAGGCCAAACCCGGCAAGAAAAGCACCCCGGTACTGTATTTCCTGTCAGACTGGCACCTTCGGTCCCAGAGATTGTGTTCGGTCCTGATCCACTGGAGGGTGAAACCGGTGCTAGCTACATTACAGTTACTGTAAACATCAATCAATATCCACAATTTGTGTGTCAGTATTGGTCAGACATCCTAAATGTTGAGTCAGCTCCTGTAGACCACCTCACAGTTTACCAAGCGTCGATGAACGTCTGTTGTTTTTAATTATTTACCTGAATAATCTATCATGCAGTATGACATTTTTCGTTCAGGCAAGCTTTCCACACCTGCCAAAAAGAGCAAAAAAGAAGAATATTAAGTTCTTTGTTCAAGGTTTCACTGAAGAAAAGTTTCATATTTGTAAATTAAATCTGTTTTAGATTGAGATCTCTCCACCCAGCTACAGGTGGGGACATAGAAGAGAGTCTCTTCACTCAGAGAACAACAGTTATAATGTAACCTACACATATGAAATGGTGGAAAACGTATTAAATGTATAAATCTCACTCAGAGATATGACGACTTTGGCTGCTGCCTTTTGCACCTCGAGTTGTACTTTGGGAAACAGATTAAAAATGATGTTTATTATTTAATGGATTCACTCTTCCTGCACTCAGATGGACAGAAAAGTTCTTGAAAATTCTGTAGAAAACCTTTAAAGCTGTTGCCAAACATCAAGCAGCCAGAGCACGAGTGTCCCCATACTCATGAATGCGAGCACAAATAACACAGAGTCGAATTTCATTTCACATCAGTCTCAATCATAATAGAAAGAGGAAGTTTGTCTAAAAGAAGGAAGTCTTCTTTTTTTCCCCACCCTTCGCAGAATGAAACATTGATCCATCCTGTATCTCATCATAGACGTGGTCACCTTTTTCAGTTCCTGTGAAAGACACTGTGATGATCACAATATGAGTAATCTGCTGAGTAATGATATGTTGTACATATACAGTATGAAGTACAATACCCAACAACTTCCTATCAGTAAAGTCAATCTGCCTCTAATGAACAGCGGTGTGCAAGCTGTCAGGGTGAAGTACAGTAAAGAGAAAACAGAAATAAGGAAGGAGAACTAATAGCAGGCTGTTAGCTATTAGCTGCTAATTTAATGTTTGGCTATTTCATGCCTGTATTAGAGAGTGCCAGCAGAGATATGACTAACTCAAGCCAAGGATGTCTAACCTTACTCATTCTGCCTTTAACTAAATTAGTGTAAATGTAATCTTTAAATTCTCTATATATGTTTTATTCACCTTTTCTTTTAAACCTGCATCTCCGAGTACAGTAGATGATGGTGAGGAGGAGGAGGAGGAGGAGGAGGAAGAAGGGAACAGCTATTCTTAACACCAAACCAAGAGGTGGTTGCAGGTTTTCAGGAGCTGCTTGAGGACAAAGAATAACATATTGAATCTTATACACAGAACAAATAAGAGCCCAGTTTCTGTTTCTGCTGGTCAAACATTCACAGTCCTTCCTGTGTTCAGCCCTGGTGTCAGTGCTGTAGTGCTTGAAGTTGGTGGTGTCTTATTACCTTTATTGTGAAACAGTGGATATATATCTATAAATATAATTTTAATTTCCCAAAATGTTGAATTATTCTTTTTAAATAATAATAATATCAGACCATATTTCTGTCTTCCTGTCTGT
>NW_023340268.1:991878-992099 GCF_004916995.1 Morone saxatilis
TAGTTAGAGGGACAACACTAACACACAAATGCAGACGTACACCAAAAGGCACCAGAAATACCTTCTCTGGCTGCTGAAATTAAAACCTGACTTTGATTAGTAATGATTGTTTTTATTGCAGAATAGTTCAATTAAAGGTAAACCCCCACATTTAGATTGTATTATATTATTCATTTATATTAAGTATTTCTGTTATCAAAGTTTAATAAAAAGGAAACCTT
>NW_023340268.1:992184-999677 GCF_004916995.1 Morone saxatilis
CAGTGTCTGAGATGGTAACTCTACGAATGTAAAGTGCTTTATCTGCCTGTGAACTGTATCTTTTCCCTGGATCATTGTGTCTTGTCTCTCTGTCACCATCAACTGTAAATATGTCAACTTTAGTTCCATCTCTCTCTCTGCTCCACGTCACTTTACCCTCCACAGAGTGAGGACAACGCAGAGTGACAGAGTCCTTCTCCTCGACTACTTTATGGATTATTGCTGCAAAAGAAACATAATTTACAATAAATAAGCATCCATCACAATGTCAGTAGTTTACTATCAGAATGTTCATTATGGGACCTAGTAAAATGAATGTGAACCTGTTGTTCCCACATTATAAGCAGACTAAAGATACAGAGGAGGGTTGTTGTCAGTGGAGAACACAAAACACAAAAGTGGAGAAAATTGCTACAAAACTCAAGTTTAGCCAACTTTAACATTAAGCACTAAATACGGCGACTTTACAAATATAAAACAACATTACTGAAACAGCTGATGACAGTTGCTGGCACAGGACTGAACAGTTTGAGAAAGTTGTCTTTACCTGCAGTGACATTCGCAGCTGCAGGAACAAAAACCTACCACGGCAGCAGCAGAATATTCCCCCTCATCTTGCATACAGACTGGAACCTATGCACCTGAACAGAGGCACCACTGTCTGGTCTTGGAGCTTGAAGACAACAAGGAAACTCAGTTAGGTGTTACTCGGTGTGTTCCTCTAAAAACCCACAATGTTAACTCATATGAACCTTATTCTTTCTGTGGAAACAGCCACTGACGTTTCCTCACGCCACAATATAGTCAGCTAACTGATATACATTAATCACTAGCTGGTTGCTACACAAGGACAAACTGAAAGAAAATGAGAAACTGCCATCTGACCTTTATGCCCTCAAAATAATTCACCAGTTAAAAAAGGAGAAGCGCCACTTGTTCAGCAGCAGCTGTTCTCACACTTTGTCTCTTTTTGTGGTTAATGATGTTTCCTTTGATTTTAATATGCAATGAGTCACAACCACAACAACAAAGTTATTACTGACGTACTGGTTGTATGGAAAAAAACACCTATTATCAGCTTATATGAGTTATAAATGAAGACGTCACTGATCCCAGTCAGAGGGAGCAGTCGCCATCCCAACGCACTTATCTCACATTGGCTTTATTATTTAGGTGTTCCTGGTTATATGATACAAGGTGATGAGAAACACTAACACAGTGAGTTGTGACGAGACGTTTGTTCCAACCAGTGCAATAAGTTGGTGCCTTTATTCGTGGTGCAAAGCTCAGAAAAAAACTCAATCTGAAATAAATTACATTGCGAAATGTCTGAAAAAAGCTCTTAACCTTAACCTTAACCTCAGTTCACACCCTCCCCTTACCCCAACCAGGAGCTCAGACATGTTTATCCCATAAAAGGTCACGCTCATCGGTATGGCGGTCCTCTCCAGCGGGTTATCTACTCGTCTTCAGATGGCTGATTGGTGACACTGTGGTGCATTGTGGGCAGGGTACAGTGGTTGTGGGTGGTGTTTGAGCCTTCTGGCTCTCCTTGCAGTATGTTCACTTTGTCTCCCCCTGTTGGGATGTTGGTATTGCATCAATATAAATGATTCAGAATCCTCTGTATAGCTACAATCTACCTAAAAAGGCCATGAGACTGAGAACATGACACATGAAACACAGGGCGGAGATCAACTGACTATAAATAAGTGCAGCAAACCATAACAAGGGAAGGATGGGGGACGCCACTGAGGTCATTGGTGTTCAGTGAAGGTGGAGTAGGTGTGAAAGGTGACATCATGCAAAGGAACAACAAGCTAATTCTAATAATTGTCAACAGAAAATGTCTGAACTTCTCTGTGAATTTATCATCTTAATATCTTAAATCTTAATACTGAATTCAGATTTACATCAAAATGCAAAAAAGTCACATTAAGGATTAATGAACAAACTCAAAGGAATTAAATAAAAGACAGAAAGTGCTGCGCTCAGAGGAATAACTACCCCAACACGCTCAACCAGGTGGCAGTTTTGTTCAGCAAGATCACACAAGACTATAAATGAACTACACCACAGTTGCAATGTAACCACTGTAATCTTCCAAGTTGTAATTTAACCTTGTAATTGAAATTAGAAAGTTAGAATAATGTTGAGTGCTGTAAAGACGGAGTAGTAAGTAGATAAGTCTCCGTGTTTTAATGTTAGTGACAACCTTCGTAGTCTTATTAAGACACTAAGCTGACGTTAGCGACAATAGCTCCCCAATAACACAGTTACAGAGGTCACAGGTCAGAGGTCAGAGCTGTATATAGGCCAGAGGTCTATACTGTTTATTTGATTTAAATAAAAGTAATAACTTATTTGCTAAGTTTTAATTCAATAATCTAAAACTAATTGTTATCTTCGTCTATCTTTATATTTCTGCAGATAGACACATAATTTAAATTTCACATATAAAGCTTGTTAGTGTCATTAATGCTTTTTTATTTATTACTTTATGATATGTATAAAACACAAACAGGATTTGGATGCATAAAGGTTTATTTCCACAAAGACAAACACATTTATATGACACATTGGCAGAAGAGCACATTCTGACACAAAGCTGCTGAACATATATGGAAATATAAACTGTGATCATTTAAATGTATGTCTAACTTTAAATACAGAATACAGAGAAAACAATACAGTTGCCATTTTAAACCATGTTTGTTTAGTCCAACCAACAAACCTCCAAACTGTTACAAATACATTCAAACTATTAAAATAAATAAAGGAAAAGCAGCTGGAACCATTAAATGTTTTTACATGAAAACTGATTAAATAGTTTTAAAATAGTTTAAGTTATAACAATATTAAATAAACTCTTTATGGTATGTAAATTATGCAAAGTAGAATAATTAAAGCTGTTAAATAAACTCGAGTACAAATACTGTTAACGCTTTGTCCACAGTCAAAATCAACCAAACATTAAAATTCCTTGTTGCAGTGTTAATTACAGTACTTGAGACAGAGTAAATGTACTTAGTTACATTCCACCGCTGGGTTTGACATTCGACCTCTTTTCTCACCTTCCTCAGATTTCTATGGAAGCTCATGTCTGCCAGTAAAAAAATAAGATGAAAATTTTACCTTAAAATGTCAAAATGATAGGATGAAAAGTGAAAATTAAGAGATAAAAAAAATGAAATTGAAATTATGACATAAAAAACTGTTTTTATCTCATAATTTTGACTTTTTCTTTCATAATATTAACACAAACATCTATTATTAATTTTTTAACTTTTCAGCTTATGGACTTCCCTAAATTACTCATGTCTCTGTCTCACTTCTTGTGTGTCCCCTCTCTCAGATGTCTCACAGTCAGATATACAGCAGGTTTTCCATCACAGTAATAAAGTCCAGAGTCAGCAGGCTGCAGGTCTGTTATTATCAACGTGTTGTCAGCAGGTGAAACATGAAACTCCCCTTTTCCATCAATGTATCTTTTCCACGTTGATCCTCCAGCGTCAGGGGGGCACTGCAGAGTGACTGTGGACTTCTCTTCAGCAATTGTCTGCAACTAATACAAATACATAAAAAACACATGCTTTATAATGCAGCTTCAGGCACTTAGAGGTAAATACTAAAGCCACTTAAATAGCTCTGATATGAACACTGAGCTGGAATTTACCTGATGAGATGACCCTCAGTTGTGCAGCTGGTTCATTATCACAGAAGTATGTTGCAGCGTCTGAGACGTCAGCTCTGACAATGTGCAGAGATTTATCTGCTAATGAGCCGAAATGTTTATAAGGCTTATTAATGAGTCTTATGTCCCGGTCGCCATCGACTATAAGGATGTTTTCTTTGTTTCCATTCACCTCTCTGCTCCACGTCACCTTCACTTTACCCACAGAGTGAGGACAAGGCAGGGTGACTGGCTGCTTCTCCAAGATTATTCTTTGGGTTATTTCTGAAAGAGAAACACAGTTTGCAGGTAAATGACTGAAGTCTGTATTATAGTGAGGAACTGAGCATCAGCATATATAAAGACAGCTCTGCAACACGTCTCTATCGCCCTCTGGTGGCTGACCACAGTACAGTTATAAAGCCCACTGCCTCCATGTTATCAGATGGACCAAATTAAAGAATAAAGTAACAAACTGGAAACCTCTTACCTGCAGTGACATTACAGCCGAGGACGAAGGCTAACAGGCAGCTGAAGATGTCCACCCTCATCTTGACACAGATATCGATCAATACTCGAACCTCAACCTTTGTGAGCTCTGACCAGGAACTCAGCCGTCTTGGGGTATTTATACGTTTCTTAAAACAAGAAACCATAATCTCAGGAAGTTTTCTTTTTATGGTCATCACAAAGTTCTGTCATCTTCTTTTTAAATTTGTGGTCATACGTCACCAACAACCGCTGCCTTGGCGCTGGAAGGGGTGATGTGTTGTCTGAAGTTAGATCAATGACGCTGATGTGAAGATTACACTCACACATATATTTTAAAATATTTATTTATATTTGCGCAGAGAGGAACAAAATGCAGCAAGAATTAAATGTTTGAACGTATCCGTAAAGTGATCCCAGCTAATATATTCCAGTAGATATTCTCTTAATATTGCTGTGTTCCTGAAGTAAGAAAACCTCATTATGATTGATTTTGTAACATTTCTTTGAGGAAAAACAACAAATAAAAGTCGACAAATAAACGACAAAAGGTTGTCATGTCCACAACAACAAGAGTGACTCAGAGTCATATGTGGAAAATCTATATGACTCACTATGACTCACTATGTGGTATTAAACGTCACAATAGTAGTGGCTACTGTATTTTATTTACCTTTAATGGCGCTAAGCTAATCCTGGACCTGGATCTGCCTATCACTGGTCATGGAAGCACAGACACACTTACATCATCCAGTCTATGATGATGAAATCTGTGACTCATATTTTCCTCGCAAACACTTATAGAGAAGTTTTCAAGAAGTGGGCAGAAGAGTTGGCGGGGCATTAATGTCTGTGGCAATCAGCCACAAGATGTAAACATTAAAGGGGCTACGTGCAGTAACGACACTAGAACAGTGTGTATGTGCTTATTAAACATGTATTCTCTAACTAATTTATAGCTTAAAAATCATGAGCAATTATTTGACCTATGACCCTAAAACTACAGATACTGCAGTCTGTCTTTGTGTTAGCATAAACTGCAGTAACTACCGTCTGTCTTCTGCCTGACAAAATCTCATTTATTACATTAAATCTGTGGTTTTTTATATAAAAAGTTACAACGGACGAGAAATTAGGAATTTAAAGTTTTATTTTGTGAAGTTTAATTAGCACAGTAATTCAAGGCCCTATTTGATATCCAAACTATTATTACTATATTATCTACTACATTGGGCTCAGCTAATAATCCACAGATGTCTTTCAGCAAGACTGAACTTAGAAAGTTTGTCACAGGATAAAACAAGACATTTAAAAGTTATTGGAAGCAACACATGATTATATACACAGCTGAAAAACCTGCTAATCAAATACAACACATACAATCCACTCATGTTACAAACGAAATGCCATTGTTCAGACAAAATACTGCAACAAATGTTTACATTTATTCTGACATTACAGGAGTTAAATGTAAAATTCATAAAGTGAAGGGAACTTGAAGCAGCTTTGACCTCCGCTTCTAACCACAGAAGGATTACTCAGGGGGCCTGGTCCTCTGTTTGTAGTGACTGTTGGCACTTCTTGTTGCAAAGTGAATCAAGTGACGACAACAGATGTAAAAAAACAAAAAGCTACAGAAGAATTTAACTACAAAGTAGAGCAAAAAGACCCCAAAGACACACAACACAACTACAGAAATAAAAGAATTACAAACAAGATGCAGAACACTGACATTGTCTTTCTATATTTCCTGACAAATAACTCTCAGAAGTCTTTTCTTTCCCAATAGAAGCAAAATATTCAGACGAAGATATAGGAATATGGCTGGTGGGTGTTTCCCTGTGCTTGTGGCTTCCCCAGTAAAACATAGTTGGAGTTATTTATCTGTGAAGTTCCTGTCAGTGGAGAAAAATCACAGTCAACAGAAGTCATGTTCATTTTTTACTATTTGTCTGTACTTCAGTGTAACACATTACACAACACGTCCTCAGACCTAAACCTACTGTGTTGTCAACGTTGGGATTGTGGCTTTGAATACTTTGGTTAAATATATGCAGAGCTCACAGATGTCCGACAGTGAGGACTATAAGGTCTTATTATTTACCTGCAGGGGGGGTCATGATCATGGACTGGCCTCCATCTGCCAAAGAAGAGGATGAAGATTGAGATTGTGGTGTAATAAAGTAAAAATGACTTTGTCTTTGATTACAGTGTAACGATAATACACGCCCTGCAAACTGCAACTATAATGCTGCCATTTAACGTAGAAAGGGGAAGTCTACCGTTTGTTGGTTGAGACACGGATCCATCCTGTATCTCGTCATAGACGGGGGATGTTTCTTCTTCTGGTTCTGCCAAACAAGATGGTGAACGTCACAATATTAGGAAACCAGTGAATATATATTTATAGTCTGATGTTGAGCAGGCTGACTGTGTATTAAAGGAGTTAATATCAGAACTATCTGATTTCTTCCCGCTTTAATATTTGTATGTTGGCACACTTTGCAGTCAGCTGGTAGGGTTTCTTTAGATAGAAGTCCAGGTCAGGCTTTGTTTACCTTGTCTGTTTCTGTTACACCTGCATCTCCGTGTGAACAAGACGACGATGATGATGATGAGGAGAAGGAGGAGAAGGAGGAGGAGGAGGAGGAAGAGGAGGGTAGTATTTTTTTTTAACACCAAACCACCATGTTGTTGTCGCTGTCCTTGAGGAGACAAAGTATTAACTCATCTTACAAAATAAAACAGTACATACAGACGTAATGCATGTCGGGGAGGCAGCAACATCTAAACTAAACTGTTACATCGTACAGTTCTTCCACATTTCACACGATAACACTGTACAAGTTTCTGCTGATTGTTTGGGTGATTTTCGTTATTTTATTTTGCTAATTTAATTGTCCACCTCAGAAGAATGAATGTGGCTCATTTTTTTAAAAAAAACCTTATTATATAAAGTGAGTAACATGACGTATTAAGAAAGGCTCTGTTCTGATCTCTCCCATTATGCACAATACAACTTTAATACATCACAAAATTATTCACAACGACTTAGGAAAAGGAACAACAACAACATGTCTATTTTACTAGTGAATTGTATTGCTACACATACTATTGAATTTGTAATTTACCTCAGAAAAACGAACAGAGTGAAGAAATTATTTGAAACCCAGACAAACAACAGAAAGCAGAACAACTTTGTTACAGGAAAGTCTGATGTTACCTTTGATCACCGTCAGCTCCACAGCTGGTTCATTATTACACAAGTATCTTCCAGTGTCTGAGACAGCAGCTCTTTGGATGTGAAGTGATTTATCTGCTGATGAACTGT
>NW_023340268.1:999775-1000470 GCF_004916995.1 Morone saxatilis
TACCCTCCACAGAGTGAGGACAACGCAGAGTGACAGAGTCCCCCTCCCTGATTATTTTTGGGGCTACTTCTGTAAAAGAAACAAATTTTCCAATAAATATTCATCCATTTTAAGAATATTTTAAAACGTGTCCAGAAAGCAGAACAACTTTATTAAAGTCTGATGTTACTGACGCTTTCTGGTAAAAGAAACACATGCAATTAAAAGTATCATACAAATTAGTATTATTGGATTAACTCTCAAGATCTATGTTACCACAAGACAGATATAACATCACTCTGCACGTGATTCTTACATTGAAAGAAAGGCCCTTTTCTAATGGAGAGAGATTCTCTTTCCTGAACAGACTGGAGTGAATTTTCATTAAGTTCATAAAAATTAAAATGAAACTTTGACACTATCAGTGCTGCTCCTCTACCAGGGTTTTCCACAGCTACTTAAATTATTGTTTCAAACCCAGACAGAAAAACAGAAAGGTAGAACAACTGTTATTAAAGTCTAGATGTTACCTGGATGGGATCACCGTCAGCTCCACAGCTGGTCATATTAGACAATTATCTTCCAGTGTCTGAGACAGCAGCCTCTTTGGAATGTGGAAGTGATTTATTGGCTGGATATTATTGTATTCGTCTGCCTGACACGGATGTGTTTTATCTCTCCGCTTCACCATCAACTGTCAGTATGTCAGTCTGTTT
>NW_023340268.1:1000495-1002924 GCF_004916995.1 Morone saxatilis
TCTCTCTCTGCTCCACGTCACTTTACCCTCCACAGAGTGAGGACAACTCAGAGTGACAGAGTCCTCCTTGAATATTTTTTGCTGCATTCCTGCAAAAGAGACACATTTTGTCAATAAATATTCATGCATTTAAAAAAATAATAAAAAATGAAACTTTGACTATCTATCTATCAATGCTGTCCTCTACCAGGGTTATCCACAGGCACTTTAAACCACATTTGGTCTAATCCAGAGTTATTCATCAAGAGACATAAGCACATTTCTGACAGAGTGTGGATCCAGAGTTATAAAATATGTAGTTTGTTGACATATTCAGATTCAAATGAAGCAGAGCTGTTTGAAATTAAATGATCATGCTGCACTGAAATCTTTAACAACTTTACACTTTAAACAGTGACGTAAGCAGCTGAGTGACGGTCGGTATTGTGTGGCAATAAAGTTAAAAAGCCTAATCCTTCATTTTAAATATTGTATTAATATTAAAAAAGAATAATAAAAAGTGTAATAAATATATCAAGTATTAAGGCTAACCTGTATTAATACTAACCTGTATTAATACTGACTTTGTCAGACAACATTGCAACCATGAAATAATAGTATCAGAAACACAGCAGCTGGATCATGACTGCTGGTTAACAATCGTGTTTATGGGTCATTAATAAAAAACTATTTTATACTCATTCAGATGTTGTCTGACAACACAAATAGAAAAATATGTGAATGACCAGAACTATGATAAATTCAATCCTACAAAGCCAAAACATAGTACAGCCGTCATTAATCTGTAATTATTTTGGTTTAGTGAGGCGACAAGACCATGAAATATTCAGTCCGCCGGCTGGCTTAATGCAGACATACAGTAGTCTGTTCTGAAACTATTTACAACCACATGTCCTGACATAATAGGTAAGACTTATATGTATGTTTAATAAATTAAATGAAATTATAAAATCAGAAAATACTCTTACCTACAGCGACATTACAGCCCAGAACAAAAGCTGACAGACAGATGTAGATAATCATCCTCATCCTCACAGTCTGAAATGACTGATAACAGGAAAACAAACAGTTTTATTCTGAACTGAGAACAGGAACTAAAACCCACGTTCTTAGTTATTTTCTTTGTGTATGGGGTAATTTTGTGGTTACTGGACACTGTTGGTGCTGGCTCATTTAAATACAGAGTATGATCACATACACAACTAATGACGTGCCAGTATAGGAAGAAAGAAACAGACACCACCACAAGTTCATTATTAGAGAAGAATCTTCTAGATAAGTGTAACAATATCTTTATTAATATAGCACCTTTAAAAACAGAGTTTACAAAGTGCTTCAACAGACAAAGAAACAACATGATACTCAGAGGGCGATAGAAGAGAAGGGTGACTGCAGAACGGAGACTTTGAGTGGGCGGTGAAACTGTCTGTCATTTTTTTATTGGCCAATCAGAGGCTTACAATCCTCTGTCACGCAAAAACTAATTTCACAGATTCACATTAGTACATTAATAAACTCATACTCTCTCCATTACTATTTCTATTGATTAATGTTTCATTGCATTCATTCAAAGAGATTGTGATGATACAGCAGACTATCAACAAAAATTGCTAATATAAAGTTGTTGTAAAATAACATTCGCCACTGGTGTGCCTGTAACTTGGTTTAAAGTGGAAGAAGTGAAACTTTTCAACTAGCTAGCTAGGTAGTGCTGTCTGCTCCTTAAAGTTCATTAAAGAAGTGCCAGATACATTAGACTAGTGGGTGGGATGTGTCGAGAACAGGGGACACAGAGCCTGGGGCTGGGGCTCCTTTAGGTAGTGCCTGGACGTAAGCGAGAGACTTTTTGAACCCATGGCCGGTGCCTGTTCTGGGCTGTTCACTGCTGAATTTTGGTTTCACACGGAAGATGAACAGTCGCCTTGTGGGTGAATTTGTTTGAGCTGTCCATAAACCCAAACTCCTCCAGATACAGACTTTCTCGCTCCTTATATATCACATCACCTAACATGCTTCTCTTAGGCAACATTATTAGGAATCACTCCATTAACTTTCATTATTATGCAGATGATACCCAGTTAATCTATTAATTCAAATCTGTTGATCAAACCTGATTAAATTAATCAATTAACTAAATTACAAGCATGTCTTAAGGACATAAAAACCTGGATGAGCTGCAATTTTCTGATGCTAAACTCATACATAACTGGAGTTCTTGTACTGGGCACCAAACACCTCTTAGACTCAGTGTCTAAATCTTGGAGTTATCTTTGATCAGGATATGTCCTTTAACTCGCACATAAAGCAAACCTTTAGGACTGCCTTTTTCACTGACGTAACGTTGCAAAAATCCGACACATGCAGAAAAACTAGTCCATGCATTTGTTACATCTAGGCTGTGGAACCAAACACCCTCTCCACATTTAAGA
>NW_023340268.1:1003024-1003381 GCF_004916995.1 Morone saxatilis
CAGACTTTCTGTTTAAAGCTGCAGATGTTGACTCCCGTTAGCCGTGGACTGACCAGGGATCATAGGAAAAGGCTTTTAGGCCGCGCTATAATCCTTTGTCGTGCGGCGGCGGTCAGCACCAAGGCGACCGAGAGGAGAGAGAGTAAGAGAGCGAGAATAATGCTGTGCCAGGAGTTTGATCACTTGGACATCATGCATCAGTCCATCAGGTTACGTTCACAGAAAGTGACCAATGAGGTGACAGAAAGTGACCCTTCACAATACAAGTCCAGTTACACCACACCAAATGAATGTGTTCATGTTTAAAGGTCTCCTTTGACCCTACAGTTACATTGTCACTGATGATGGGTGATGGTC
>NW_023340268.1:1003565-1005419 GCF_004916995.1 Morone saxatilis
AGTGATGTGAATGTTGTAGCTGTTTGAAACTAAAAAAGACTTGAATTTACTTACAATAACACAACTTGATATCAACAATAGGATTTGGCAAGTACTCGACGGAAATGAGTTGCTGGTACAGACTATGTACTTTTTACGAGTATTATGAGAGTAAATTGTATTTATATCCGTACTCGTACAAATAGCAACTTTTATAGGAAAAAACCTTTTTATGTAAATAGTTTCTGTTCTTTCTATTATGATCAACAGCATTGCTCTGAAGCTCAATTCTGAGACTATTGAGAGACAACTGAAGGTCATTTATACCTTGGTTTTGTACAAAGATGAATTTTCAAAATCACTTCTGAATCTAACTAATGTTAAGTTAGTTATGACCATTTAAATTCATCATGTTGCTGTACCACCACCTATAGGTAAAATGTTATCAAATCGAGCAGCTCAGATCAAAGCTGATACGTGCGAATTTAATCTAAATTTGGTTGTAAAAGCTCACTGCATTCAAACACTGATATAGTTTGTCATATAGTCCCAGTCCCCACTGTTTTAAAAATAATTATAAAACATTTATCATAATTATTATTTCAAGCACATCTAAGAATTGTGTCTCAACTTTGGTGAAGTTTTTTTTAATCAACTTTGGCGAAGTTTTTTTTAATCCGGTAAAATGACAGAAACTCTGTATGCGAGTATGTGTGGTCTATACTGACAGCTTTGTCTGTAACCGTGAAAGGTTTTGTGCTACTAAACATGCCATTTTAGGAATTATAACTCCAATGTATTGTTTTCTGAGATATTCTGCTAACAAAGAAAGTTGGAATGACAGAAATTAAACAAGTACTGTCTCCCTCTTTATTTTCTCTCTTTGACAGCTCGACAGATAGAGAAGCGACACACAGAAACCGAAACTGATCTCTGATCCTCCATCACACAGAAACAAGAGGTAAAAACTCAACTTTCATCAGTGTTCATCCTCATACAGTCCAACAGTTAACAGTCATCCTGCTTTAAACACTGACACTACAGAAACTAATGTTACTACTGTTACAACCTCTACCACTGATATACTGCTGACACCACTAGCAGTGTCTATCACTAAAGTGTCACTTTCTATGTATTCATTCCAACTTTTTAACTGTTATAACCTGTTGGTTTTTTGAATTTCTCCTAAGGGGGATCAATAAAGCAACATCTTATCTTAGTTTCAGAATTTACAGTCTGTAAGCTCAACAGACTCGTTTGTCTTGTCCACACATGCTTATGTGACAGTCACAGCTCACTGTATCTCACACATTATGCTATGGGGGCTGCCTACGAACTTTGAATTTATTTTAACTTCACTTTCTAAAAAAGTAGTTTCAACACAAACACATACAGTATACAGAAACCCAGCGCAAGATCCATCACACTACACTGTCACCTGTGGGGTTCCACAAGGGTCAATCCCTGGACCCACTTTGTTCAGCTTGTATATTTCCCCCTTGGTCATATTACTCATCAGTTTAATATTGTTGCTTACCATTGTTATGCAGCTGACACTCTGCTTTATGTATTTTTATATATTACCCAATTCTGACAATGTTAGTAATCTGGAAACTCTACACTACTGCCTTACTGCTAGCAAAGATTGGATATCACTGGATTTATTTAAAGCTAAACACAGACAAAACAGAAATCTTGGTCACTGGACCAGACCAAGTCTCAAAACTATTAGACTATAAAACCATCTGCTAGTCATCTTGGTGTTGTGTTTGATAAAACCTGAATATTTTTCTGAGCTTATAACACAATACTCAGCACCAAGATTACTCTGGCTGCGTTTCATTAGTTCCACTTCCCCTCGTTCACTTCCCCTCA
>NW_023340268.1:1005519-1009223 GCF_004916995.1 Morone saxatilis
GGGCAAGTGAGCGAGGGCAAGTGAGCGAGGGCATGTTGAACGACTAATGAAACGCAGCCTCAGATCCAGGCTCAAAACAAAGCGGCATCGTGCTTTTACTGTTTTAGCTTCAACACTACAGAGCTGCTGCCTCCTCACTGCTGGGTCAGCTGAGTCTGACATATTCATGCTAGCTACAATTTCTTTACTGGTTTAAATGATCTTAATCTTGTTTCTTATTACCTCACTGTTATTGTTGATTGAGTTAAAATAACTGACCACACAGGAAACAGTCCAGAGTCTCAGTCCCACAGTTTGGTGCTCTATGAGAGCTTTTACATTTGGTGTTCTGAACCATTGGTGATATTTTCTGCTCTGTCCTCTTGTGTTTCCTCACAGGTGTCTGGTTGACAGAGCTGGGGGACGTCCACAGACTGTGCTTTATACCAACAAATGATTTCATGTTATTAAGATAAGAACTTCAGAGGATGCTGCAGAATTATTACGTTTGAGTCATTTAATTATTTTATGATTATTTTTATATAGCTCACTTCTCACAATGCTTTTAACTCACGCTTGTACTACACAGCAGTTGATTACCATGTCCTTTGCTATTTCTGTTCTTGGGAACTTGCGTATAACTAAACTGATCTCATCTCTGCTTTGTGTGTTATGTGTAAATGTAGTTTTCATGGCCTTATGAGCTCTAATATATCAACTTTTGTGGATAATGTATTTTATTGACAGCGAGTGCAAAACAGCAAATCAATTAGGAACTAGAATTTACACCCTGTGGTTGTACGCCTCCGCCAACCAGTCAGGTTGTAGTTGTCTGTCCACACTCATATAAGCAGTGAAGACTTTGAAGGAATTATATAAGAGGTATAAAGTGTTGAATCACTATGTCGATGGTATGTATGATTTCATATATTTTTTAACTGGTTAATGAAGGATTATCAAAGATGTATTAAACAGGCACACATGTACTGGATTACTATGTAAAGGTGGAGGACTCGATATGTCTAACTCTTTTAAAAGTGCTATATTAATAAAATAATATATATTTATTTCTATAATAATAAATCAAATAAAATGTTTGAATGACTGTAATCCTTTATAAGATAAGTCTGCACATCAACACCTTTTACCGCTGATCTAATTTAAGAAAACACATCACACCTTCCAGCACCATCGCAAGAGTCATTGTTGGTGACGTATCACCACAAATTTAAAAAGAAGACAAAACATTTTGAGATTGTGGTTTCTGGTTTGAGAGACTCATAAATATATTACACCCCTCAGCAGAAGTTCCTGTTCAGAGCTCAGACAGAAGCTGAGTATTGATTAATATCCGTAACAGGATGAGAGTAGATATCTACAGCTGCTTGTTCGCCTTTGTTCTGGGCTGTAATGTCACTGCAGGTGAAGGGGTTTTCTTTATTTATCTTTACATACTTTAATAGTTTAAATCGTGCAATTGTTCTTCAACTGCTAAACTAGGATCCATTTCTAGTAGTTCACATTTGCTTGTTTAAGAAAAATTTTGAAAATCTTATACCATTGTTACTACAATTAAAATATTCCTGTTGCGCACTTTTTAAAACATAATTCAACAGTAATTACTTCATATAATATATTATGTTTTATAAAACATATATAGTCTGCAGTATTACTACTACTGTGAGGTCCTCTTGAGTCAGTGAAGTATTGTACAGGTGACTCCATAGATAGCTCAGTGTGGTCATCATCATCTTGACTCTGCTGGCTCCCAAAAATGGGCAAAGAGGTGGAGCTGATGTGGCTGAATGAAGCCAGGTTACTGAAACCCACCTGTCACTCAAAGCAGCCACTCCCTTAATTATATATAACTTTAACACTTAATATAATTTAAATGGGTGAGTTAGATAAAAATTCACAACCCTGTACCATAGCGGATTTTTTAACCAGGATGTAAACGTTGGACATTTTAATATGGGGCCTTACAGAGATTGACTCACTGCTAGAGCCTCTAGTGATCAGTCGAGGAACTGCAGTTTTTGGCACTTAGACCAGTTAACAAGGTGGTAATGCTTTGTAATGAGGCAGCCTTTATAAAGAGTTTAGTAATTACAGGGTATGATAACAGGAAATTATTTACTAATGATTTACTAGGCAGTCAGAAGATGCTTCATGTTTATAGAAAGTGTGTCTCTCTGTCAGCTCTTTACAGTATTGTATTTTGTACCAAGACAAATAGATGAATGCCTGAACATTGACTGTCACTGATGATGGGTGATGGTCCTGGATGGGTCAGGATTAATATGTTCTGGTTCTTACCAGATACTTCGACTTACCCATAGGGTGCGTACAGGATGGCAAGCTAATAAGGAGTGCAAATATGAACGTTACATTGAGAAAAACTAATACTTAAAAAATTTAAAGATAGTCAACCCTGTTAGTAGTGTTTTATGTTAGTATAAAATCACTTGGATGCGTCTCAGAGCAAGTATTTCAAGTTTTTTTATAACTTTTAATAAGAGTATTATATATATTTGTAGATTATTTTTGGGCATGACAGAAGGTTATTATTTGAAAAGATGTTTTGAAAGGGCTGTATCAAGCCAAAAGTATAAAATTTGCGCACCTGGTTTTCTCTCAATGAACTCAACTAATCTATACTAATATTTCTCGTTTACTCCTTGTTGAGCTGTAAATTGTGTTTGTGACATCCAGGCACTTAATATCACTGTAATCGGAAAAGGAGCAATAATTGATTCCTGTGTCATCATGGAGATTATCGCCAAGACTTTGTGTTAGCATAAACTATAACACCACCAAAGATGTACTGTAAGGTTTAAAAATTGGCTAAGATAGTACAACAAAGTGCAAAGGGGTGTTAAAAAAGTATTCAGTGATGAGCTGAAGAAAGCTGGCTATACAGATTGAAATGATTAAGAAAAGGACAATACACATTCTGTTAAAAAAAGTTCTTGTTGTGACTCAAGCTTTTTGAATCTCCTTTTAGGGCTCATTTGCTTAATGGGTAGGATTCAGGCAGGATGGTCGTAGGTGTCAGTGTTGGCCTAAACTTCAAACTGGTATCATCGTTACTCTGCTGGGCTCCAGCGGGAGAAGCGACGAAGAGAAGGAAGGTTCAAGAAAACGTAAGACACACGTGGAAGAGAAAAGTCCTTTGTCACTCAACGTCCAATAACCCACTCAATGTTGAATATTGTTGAAAAGGTCTCAAAAATGATAGGATTGAAATGTGATAGACATGGAGTGCAAGTTCGATTTAAGAAAGGACTTATCACCATATATCTGCTTCTGAATTTACTACTTTATATTGTTTGAAGCAGAGCAAGGATTGGAAATATTTACACGTTATATTTATAGCTAGGTGTTGATTTTTGAAGTCGTCCTTCGTACTGCTGAAACTCTGTCAGCAGGTAGAGTTATCCAGTCTGAGCTGATTCAGCAGAAGCTGTTTGAAGGGTCAATAAATATAATATTTTAAATTAGTGAGCTTCAAATGTGACCACAAAAGCATCATTAGTGGAATAAATTGAGACACGGATGATTCAATCAGTGATTCATATCAGCAACAAAATAACATACAAATTTGTGGATATTAAGTATCGATCAACAGGGATGTGTACAATTGCAAAAGTTCAACTATGTTCTAAATTTTTTACAAGTCTTAACAAACACTGATTCAATCATAGATTAGCAAACATAACAAGAGG
>NW_023340268.1:1009248-1011670 GCF_004916995.1 Morone saxatilis
ATCTGGAGAAAAGGTGAATATAGTCTGACCTGTAAACAGATAGCAAGCACTCTTAGTGTTTTGTAAATCTTCTAAAGATGAATTTGCGAAATTTCATCTGAATCAGACTAATTAATTTAAATGTATCATGTTGCTGCAGCGCCACCTACAGGTGAAATGTTATCCAACCAACCAGCACGGATCAAAGTTGATATGTACATGTCATCTAAATTTAGTTGCAATTTCAAAATGTGTTCAAGAATTAAAGTCCAGTGTGTAACATCTATTGGCAGAAATGGAATATATACTAAGTACAAGTACCTAAAACTTTCCACTGCTCATACGTTCGCTCAAAAGAGAAGAGTGTTCATCGACCACAGACAGGCTTGAGATGGGAGGAGTGTATTTATGAGATACACATTATAACCACACATTCCTCATCATCACGATTTGTCTGAAGATGAGGGTGAACATCTACATCTGCCTGTTCGCTTTTGTTCTGAGCTGTAACGTCACTTCAGGTAAGAGCATTTTAAAATGAATAAATGACTCTAAACCTGTAAAAGGTTCTGATTGGTAACATTTTCCTCTGCTAAACTGGGATTCAACTGGTTTATATCAAGACCCCTGAACTGAACTAAATTAATAATAATAATTCATTCAGCATATATAGTCTGCTCTATACTGTGAGGTTTTGAAGGTTGTGTCAGTGGTGTATGGGGTTGTTGACTTATGTACAACAATATGACAAAATAATAACAAAAAATATATAACTATATTTGACAGTTCAATGTGAACTTAATTAATTAATATGTCTGTTTCTTTTACAGCAATAATCGATGGAAGATTATTCCAACTGTATTGTCCTCCCACTGTGGAGGGTAAACTGACGTGGAGCAGAAAGACAGATGGAACTGATGATCCAGGCAGACGATACAGTTCATTGGAAGATAAATCAGGTAATTTCAGACTTTAATAAAGTTGTTCTGTTTTCTCTTCATGTCTCTGAGCTAAATGTTTCATTTTTATTCAACTTTGTATTGTGTTATATACAAAAATACTTTTGTAACGTAATGTCTCACGTTACTTCCTGGTACTGTAATAGAGCCTTTTGGTGTACTTTAAGTTTCACTTAATATGAAGTAAAATACACAAGTTATCTATAAAACTGTCTGATCACATCTCAGTACAGTCTTTCTTCTTCTTTTGGAGGATTTAACATTATACTGAATGTTTATTCTTGTGCACAGTTCTCACACAAAAGATATCTTTCTCTGCTCTAACACCTAATTCAGGAAGTTATTTGATGACGTATATTTCCAACTAAAATACAGCTGTGCAGTGACAGATGTCAGTTCCTCAGTTTCACACGATCTCTGACTTCATCCTGAGTCAGTGTGATAAGTTTATGATGGTAATCCGGTACCATTAATAGCAAATACTGAGTCCTGCTCTTCTGTTTGCTGTGTACAGCGAAACCACGCACGTGATGCTGCACGCAGCAGGACCACCACATCACTCTGAAATGTCTTCCCTGATGTCTGGAGGCACCCCCAGAATTTCAACATGGAGCACGAAGACAGCTTGAAATAACCAACACAGCAGACGGTTTATGTTTTCACTGCTGACCAACGTTGATAATAAAAGCTTGCAGCATGTGACTCTGGACATTTATTACTGCGCTGATGAAACCTGCTGTATATCTGACTGTGAAGCAAAGCTGAGACATCTGAGAGAGGTGAACACAACAGACCATCTTTAACTGGCAACAATAAGAGAAAAGTAAGGTACAGACATGACCTAAGAGTACCAGACAGGAGAGCAGATTAACTGGTGCAATTAAGCTCAAAGGACGAATCACAGAATCACAGGTGGTTTTCCGCTGTGAGATCGCTGCAGTGATGGCAAAAGAGGTTTTTTTATTTATGTTCAATTATTTCAGACACTTCTGTATTACTAATTCACAATTTTTTGTTAAATATATTTTGATAATTTATTATATATTTCTCTACCCACAATAAACGGGAACAAGACACCCACAACAACTGCACCAGTAATATACAGGTACGACTACAACACAAAAACAAGATGAAAACACATACCAAATGTTACAAATGGTTCCAAAAGACAAACCCAAAAACAGAAAACACTTGGGATGCAAAAATCCAGATTAACGCAGTTCCATCAAACTATGCCCTCACTAAAACGTGAGTACTAAGTGTAAACGCTGCATAAAACATGGACTAAAGAACAAGGTAAATATGTCTGAAAACCTAAATCCAACCAAGAGTCATGTTAAGGAGATGCCTTCATGTTTATACACAAAGAGTGTGTCTTCTCTGTTCAGCCTTTACAGTAATTGCTATTTGTACCAAGACAAAAGATGAATTCTGAACACATTGACTGTCACTTGATGATCGGGTGATGGTTCAGATTATGACCC
>NW_023340268.1:1011770-1012140 GCF_004916995.1 Morone saxatilis
GTCGCTGTTATCTGACTGCCCCCCCCCCCGCAGCCTTTGTGGCTATGAGTACGGACCTGCTGTCGGATCTGGACAGTCGTTTCTTCGCTGATAACCTGCTGACGAGCGAAGACTGGGGTGAGTGAACGTTTAAAGCCTCTATGAGGGCAAATAAAGGGCTGTTTCCACCGTGGAGGGGCAGATGGCGGTGTGTGCAGGGGGGGTAACCGGGGAATAACCGGTGGATTAAAGCCTGCACAGTCCTCTTTCTGGGCTGTAAAGGTTCAGTTTGATGAAGAAATGCGCTGATGTGTGTGTGATGCTCGTTGCACGCGGTTGCAGGGTGCTTCCTCAGTCAGCAGACCCGGATATGTGTGTGTCTGTGTGTGTG
>NW_023340268.1:1012240-1028420 GCF_004916995.1 Morone saxatilis
TCCTCCTCCTCCTCCTTCACTTTACAGGCTGCACAGCACATATTAAAACTATAATACACAGTTCATTATAGCTGTTAACTTCTTTATTTTGGGATGTATCTTTAAAATATATAGAAATGTGTTTTTATTCAATCCGTTTGCACACTGTACTATTGTGTTTTTATACATACAGGTATTATGGAATAAGCAAATTGCAGAAGGTTTATATTAATATTAGCCCAGGCCTTTATTTGCTTCAGTCACTGAACTCACCCGGCCTTTATCCAGGTCGAACGGTTTCTCTGCCGTCGTTTTACAGCAGCCAGCCAGCAGACAGACAGACAGACAGGCAGACAGACAGACAGACAGACAGACTGCACATGATAATATTCCAGACCAGGCCTCTCATTGAGGACCTGAGCCACAGCAGGCTGGTAAAGGAGACCGGTTTTATGTAATATCTGTGCGTAGCAGTTTCCGTTGACCTCCTGCAGCTTGTTGTTTACATGTATTGACGATGCACCATAATTATCAGGACAGATAAATGATCGGACGATAGTGGGAAGTTAATATTCATTTACATCATTGGGACAGTTGGAACACAGTCGATCAATGATGGGTTGATGTTAATAATCATTTCTTACGTGCAGGTATACACGCTGCCTCTAACGGTGCTCCCATCAGGATGTTTGGTCACTAGAAGCAGCGTCGGCCTGATACCGATCACTGAACTCTGGGTCTATTTACAGACTAATGTTTATAGTGTATTTATTATTATTTACTGTTTCTAACAACGTTGTATATTTACTATTGAAACAAGGAACATAAACAAAGTGCATCAGTGCAAACAAAACTACTGTGCCTCGTTATTTTAATCTAAAAACGTCCACATGATGTTCTTCCACTGTGAACTCATAGCAGAAGAATGGGGCCACAGTGGTGAGACATTACAGACCTGCTCTGTTTTGTTTTCAGACCATTTGACCATTTTACTCTGAATATTTGAGTTAAAACAAGTTACCTGCAGCTTCACTGTATCTGTTTTACAAACTGAATTATAGACAGTTCCATTATTACTCTAATGACATTATAACATGGTGTGACAGACTACATGCAGCTCATTTGAACCCACCAGTGTTAGTCTGTTCACGTCAGTCTGCAGGAAACCCATTCTTAGCTGATAAAAGCCACCCACAGCTGCTCTGTTTCACTCCATGTGGGCTCAATAAAGTCACCGCAGTGTTTGTTTCAGTTTCCATGTCAAGGGTTGTGTTTTCACCTCAACATCGCCGTGCATGATGGGAGAAATGATGGCACACAAGGTCACGTTGGAAATGTGACTCGTCTGTTCACCGCTGATGTGTTTAAACGCTGTCCGTCTCTCCGCAGATGCCTGCCTGTACCAGTGTGAGAGCATGGAGGAGGGCGAGGACGGAGACTTCGGCCGGGGGTTGAAATACGAACCGCCGGTAAGGAGACAAAAGGCTCGCCGCTCTGGTTTCTGTCCGGGACTGAGAGTGTAACTGATGCTCAGCCTAATATGCAAATACTCTTCCCTTTTTACAGAACTTATTTCACACATTGGTCAGTTAATGTCTCTTCCCCTAACAGTTAGGGGGGTTTGAAAGTATCTGTAGCTGCTCGGTGCATCTGTTAGTCCCTCAGTCCGCTACTTTGGTCTACAGTGAACCATCTTTACAAATATTGGACTGACTGCTGGGAGATTTGGTGCAGACGTTCGTGCTCTCTACAGGATGAATCCTGATGGCTTTGGTGATCCTCTGAGTTTTCATGTAGCGCCACCATGTGGTCAAAATCCTCCTGAAACTGGCTAAATTCCTGTCAGCTTACAACATTCTAGTCTGACCCTGCGGATGACCATGATAAGTGATTTCACTGTCTTGTGGTCAGTGTTTGTCTACCTGTGCACAATATGAACATTTAATATCACCATTATATTATGTTTCACAACTTTATCACAACAATCCTCCAAATATACTTAAAACTCTTAAAACTCAATGTAAACGTGGACTTACTGTACAGTTGGTTATGAAACTTTACTGCCCTGCTCTTCCTCTGCACCGCTCATAGCAACCCAAAGACATGGTGGTCCCTATTGACGATAGCTTTAAAACGCCAGCTGAAAATAATCAACTCAACATTTAGCCAGCGCAGAAGTGATTATTATTATTATTATTATTATTATTATTATTATTATTGTTTACTGAGAAATGTCCTGCTGTCCCTTGAACCCTTAGTTAAACACATTTACATTGTGTTGGCAGCAGCAGCTTAACTCAGTCTGTAAACCTCAGTGAGCGCAGACGACGGGTCAAAGAATAATCAGGCTAATTGTGTGTAACAAGCGTGTACACACACACACACACACACACAGTCACACACACACACACTCACTCACAGGTTAACATACTAACTAATCCAGTCATTGTTTGACCTAATTTCCCTCCTATTTTTTTCCTCCCTCTCTCCCCCTTTCCCTCTCGCAGTTTGACAATGACCTCGTGCTCACCCTCGATCCGGACAACCCCACGTCGCCATGGCGCCACCTTGACGACAACCTTCTCACAGGTATAGACCGGCCAGGCCCGCGGGGGCGCTCACTGGGAACCTTAACCCCCTTCGCCTCAGACTGTCTCTGAAACGTGAGACGCTTTATCCTCACTCCTGTCCCCACAGTCCCCACAGTCCCCACAGTCACTGTGTCTTTGTGCGGTTTTACTTGCTGGAGTCAAGACGTTGTCCAGTAGTACATTTTATAAATCTAGATTTGTTCTAGAGAGATCACGTTTGTATTTTTCTTATTGTCAACAAACAGCGTGTTACTGCGTCTCCTAATACTCTCTGACTTCCTGTCTGTGGTTCCTACTGAAGAAGTTAATCTTTAAAAACACAAATAGTTTCATGAGTAGAATAAACTACAGTGTGTGTGTGTGTGTGTGTGTGTGTGATGGAGGAACAGCCACAGTGTGACTCATTGATGTGTGTTTTTTATGGTTTTTGGAGCGGTGGTGGAGCTCTGTGGCTCAGAGGCTTTGATACTAATAATAATACCTGTCAGTGGATACATTCATTGTGTGGTTTCGGTGTGAACATGAGCTTTGATGATCAGAAGATGAAAACACAGGATGTCACCAGACGGATCCTTTTTAAAATCCAGCAGCAGGCACAGAAATGAACTTCCTTCCAGATATTAAGTTGTTTTATCTTTAATATCAGATAGTAATAATAGTATTAAAAAGTTTAATTTGTCCTGTGGCATCAAAATACTAACTTACACTGTCACGAAGTCCATCTTCCTTTATTACAGAAGACTCACACAATGTGGAACCAGAGCTTTTACTTTGATTCACTTGTGTGAAGCTTGCCGTCAACTCTCATTATTATTATTGTATATATTATTTCCACACGCTACTTAAAAAGCACTGTTCACTCTTACTGAATGTCTTACAGCAGAGATAAAGTGAAGCCTTTTGGTAGCTTTGGTAGCTTTTAGCTCTGAGCATACGCTCAGTTATTATACACAGCCCTGGCTCTGTAGCCGGGAAGTGGATCGGACCGAGCCACACGGCACACGGTCACTTCCTAGTTTCCTAGCAGGAAGGTTGAGTATCGCTGTCTGGAGCCGCACCTCTGCATGTTTGCAGCAACTTCAGCACTAACCCAGAACATAGATAACACCGTTGTTCACTATATATCAGGTGTTTGTACTGGACTTGTTTTGAACCTTTTTAAGGTCAGCACTGTGATGGGTTAGGGTTAGTGCTTTTTGTTTGATGGAGAGCTGAAATAACGGCACAGTGAGAGCGAATTACAGCCAGGATGGATCTCCTATCGTTTTATTTATTCTATTGTTCACTTTTTAAAATGCAGTTTATGTCCTCTGCAGAATTATAGTTTTTTCAGTTCTACAGATTTTCTATGGGGGAATAACATCATTATGTGTTAATTATTAATAATACTGTTAGTATTACTGTTACCAGTCTGGGTTCTGAAATCCTCCAATTAGTCCTTAAAGTCTTGAGGTTGTAAATGATTCATTATTATAACTTGAAACTCACATTTAACCCTCATCTGCTGCCACTTTGACGTCACATGACCTCAGTCTCTTGATGTTTGTGCGTCTCTTTTCTCTGAAGGGGAAACTCCTGTGATAAAAAATGAAATGACCATCACTCAGCCATTACCAGTGGAAATGTGTAAGTTCTCCAGTTTCTTTAAGAGTCGTGTGTTGAACAGAAACAGATCTTCCTTCGTACTCTGTTGATCTGATTGTTTGTGTGTCCAGTGTTCCAGGTGAAAGCGGAGCCTCCCTCTCCTGCATCCTCGCTCGGGTCCGACTGCTCGGCGTCCTCACCAGACCCACAGGTGTGTGTTTACCTGAGCTTTTGCTCCTGTTCATTGGTGTAAGCAGCAGAAGCAGTTTGCTTCCTCTCCTGTGCATCATGTAAAGGTAGAACTCTCTGTCTTCTCTTCCGGTGCAGATCACGGTTAAAGGTGAAAACCCTCCGACTCCTCCCTACATGTACGGAGACGTGCTGTCTCCTCCGCTGGGGTCGATGGAGATCACCGTGGCAACAACAGCCGTACCTCCACAACAGACACAGCTACAGACGCCGCTAACGACGCAGATCCCAGCGGTCATCAGTGGAATACAGACGCAGGCGGCAGGTCGGTCACCAGCAGAGGCTCTGAGGTTGCTGCTGTGTTTCTCTACTGTTACTGTGGTGAAAGGCTGAACGTAGAAGCAGCTGCTGGTGTTGTGATTGTGGTCAGATGTGTTTTATTGGAGGAAAGAGGCTTTAATATTTTGTCTGTGCTTTGGTGGCTTTTGCTGCTGTTCATATTCCCTCCTTACTGATCCACAGTACTACAACCATGATGGATTGGCTGGAGTAGCAGCAGAATGAAGTTGTTCTTGAACTCAAAGTGTTTTTTGACGGATGGACTGATGGATCAGAGGATTTTAGTATTACGTCTGTGTGCGAGAGACAAAAGAAGAGAGGGATCACTTTGTTATTGAAATGGAGCCTCAGGCTGTTGTTGGTTTCTAGTTCACTGCCACACCTCCACTTATTTTTACTGATTCATTTATTACTTTCCAGAGACAATGCACCTTGATTAGCATCACAGTCACTGTGCTCGTGTTTCAACTGTTGTCCCTGTGGTAAATTAGCCAGTAAAACAACAATAAGAAACAACATCTAAAATTAGAACAGCGTGAAGCAGAGGAGTGAAGCAGCCAGGAAGTGGAATGCAGAGGAAGTGAAGCAGCGGGGGAGTGAAGCAGAGGAGTGAAGCAGCATCCTGTAAAGTAGGACATGAACAATGCACACAATTAATACAAAAACAATCTTAATCAGACATTCAGTTCAAGCAGTTAAAGGATCTGTTGTCAGAAATGGAATATAATATTCATAGGTATGGGTTCTACTGAGTCTGCAATGTTGAACCACCAGACAAACACTGGCTCTACATACGGCCTTCCATACATTGAGCGGCCACAATTTTAATGACAAACATTTACTGACACATATAAAACCAGCTCAGTAGCTTCATATCTGATGGACTGAGATGAAGCGTGTGAAATATATAGAAAGATATGTCGTATATACGATAACATGTATAGCAACTAAGACCGCATGACAACATCTGCTGACGCTATCTCAGGGTCTAGTTCACACCTAAAGGTTAAGTGTAGCGTGAGTTTGACAGTCAGGTTGTTAAGTTGTTGGAGCCTGAAGGGAAAACTCTGGATTTACTGGTTGTTTCAGTTTCAGAGGTATTCAGTACAGTCCTCACCCCAGGACAGACCCACAACCTGGGGAGGGATTACTCTCCCATCTGGTTTACTCTGCTGCTGCTGCTGTGGGAGAAACACTTCACTAATACTAATACATAATGTATAAAATACTCTACTACAGATGTTTCATCAGTTACATTTACTTAACGTGTTAAAAGTAAAGATTTTCTGACTTTTATCTTTGGATCGTTTCACCTCTTTGGGTCTCAAACAGTCCAACATTGAGAGAAGTTTCTAATGAAACTGCAAACAACTCAAACATCTGAAACATGTTGAGGAGCCACAACTAAACACTGCATGAATGTGAGGGGTCACAAAGGTTGTAAAACACTGGTTCAGTCTTTAACAATGTTTTGTATTTTAGACATTGTGAAACAAACGTAGAGGAATAAAATGTCGTAGCAGACAATGGAAATACTACTTCAGAAGTACTTCAGTGTAAGTACTTGAGTGAAAGTACGTAGTTGCATTCCAGCTCTGCACTGCAGCTCAGAACCTGGAAGGAGAGCAGAAAGTGGGTGAATGGTTGAGAGGACAGCAGCTCCAGTAAACACACAGGTCGTCTTTCTTTGTGTGTATGCAAATGATTCAAGTGAAAAAACTCACTTGTATAAAACCTGAGTGTGTGCATGTGACGCAGTGCTCGCCATCTGCAAACGGCTATTTACATAACTCGATCATTGCATCAGTTCTGTGGGTTTCCACTTCACTCTGAGGTCACAGCCTGAGTCATTGTGGACGGCTGCAGTGTTTCTACAGCGAAGGCTGAGCTGAACGCCGTCTAACTGAGTTCTGTTTCTTCCTGAAGTTCTGCCGAGCTCGGCCACAATAAAGGCCAGCACCATCCTGAGCACCAAACCCCCGATCCAGCCCAGACCAGTGTGTGTCACCACCCTCCCCGTCCCCCAGACCCCCGCGCCAGCCAAGACCCTCATACTGCAGGGCCTGCCCCCCATGGACCAGACCAGACCTGGTAAGAGGGCAGAAATACACACACACATCCATCATGTGTTTCTTTGTGTGTTTGGATGTGAACGAGCTCGTACCGTACTGGATGTATTATATAATCTGTGACTGTGAGGAGGTTTGTGTTGAGGACACATGAGATTTACAGGTTTTATCCTCTCTTTGACAAATGATCTTCACACGCAGATTGCAGATAGATTTGTCCTACAGGGCTCTCTCACACAAAACTGCATCTTGCATTGTTTGACTAAGAATAATCAGCTCAGGTTTTGAGCCTTTTTGAACCTTTTGAGCTTCATATTTTAGTCAGGAAGTCTCGGCTCCTGCATCAGTCAGGCGCCACCTTCGTGTTTCCTTTTGGTGGCTTAACATCGGGAACGTGTTGACACATAAACACTGCATAGAAAGCGACAAATAGTGGTTATGATAGGTACAGTGAGTCAGTGGCCCTACGCTGTGATTAAATCTTTCAAATGGAGATACCAAACTAATCTATAATCTTGTTAATTCAGTGGCTCTAACTATCAGTTCATTGGGAATTGAACCTTTACCTCCAGCAGTACCAGAGCAGTGATGACCCGTCTCTTCCTGTCTTTCCTCCTCCAGTCGTCTTGTCTCCATCCGTCTGCCTCGGTTCGGCTCCGGCCATCGTCAAAATGGAGCCCGTCTCTCCCAGCATCCCCCAGCACTGCTCCAGTCCCACGGCTCCGCCCACCAGCAAACCCATCGTCCCGGCGACGACGACGATACCCGGCAACAACTCCAACGACATCGATGTGAGTAGGCTGGACGTACTTACTCACACAGTTCAAACCTCAAACAGATATGCGCCTCTGGTCGGGTGCCACGCCTGAGACCAGTGTCTTAATTTGGACAACAGGGACATGAGGAATGTTTACCAAAGGGATCAAGTGTTGAATGAAGAAAGATTAACTGATCAAATGAGTAAACACAGCTTCAATCATCAGATTACTGGAGATCGTATGTTGAATGATGGACAGTTACAGTCGCTCTGTGGTTGTTGGATCCATAAGATCACACATGTGTTGGATTGGATCTGAAATGGATCATCAATACACCCGGAAGTTTTTTATTTAAACAAAATAAAACAATTTTAGTTTTTTTTACACAGTAAAAGGTAGTTTATGGTGAATACTTGTGATGCTGTTGTCATTATAGCCAGACATTATTACATTCAGCTCTGTTAAATCATCTCATTGTTAATAAAGAGAAAGAAAGCTTCACATTTTGGCCACAGTAACTGTCTGCTGTTGGGTCCTAAAGGCAGGAATACCCATCCATGTTTGTTCTGGTGGTTTCTGTTGCTGTTGCAGCCCCAGTTAGGACAGAGAGGCTCACAGATTCCACAGAAATGTTTGAGTTTAGAAATCTTTTGAGAGATAAAAAAGAATTGATTGTTTTTAGCATTAAGTGTTGCTTACTGTTTGCTGTAGCTCAGATTTAAAACTCTAGATCATCGTTATCAATCAGGAATAATAAATATAGGAAAAGAAGTTAACACAGCAGTATGTTCAGTTCAGAGGGAGGATGTGAAGTTCTCAGTTTCACCTGCAGCCTCTTATATAATGGCTGTTCAAACATCAGCTGAACTTCATTCCTTTTTCTCCTCCTCCTCCTCCTCCTCATTGATTCTCCAACACATCTCCTCTTTTTTCATTCTTCCTGCCCTTTCTGTCCTTCATCTTCCTCCAATCCTCCTCCTCCTCCTCGTGCAGATGAAGGTGCTGAAGCGGCAGCAGAGGATGATAAAGAACCGGGAGTCGGCCTGCCAGTCGAGGAAGAAGAAGAAGGAGTACCTGCAGAACCTGGAGGCTCAGCTCAGGGAGGCGCAGCAGGAGAACGAACGTCTCCGCAGAGAGAACCAGGCGCTGAGGGAGAGACTGGCCGGGAAAGAGGTGAGAGCTCTTCATCCTCTTCATCGTCTGCTGCTGTGCAATTAAAACTATTATACACTTATTTGTGAGTGCTGCTGACTTTATTCACCGTTTCTATCAAACTCTTTAAACTTTAAAGTTGAGCAATCAATAAATGAGGAAGAAAGGAGTAAATATCTCTTCTGAATGTGAAAGAGCTGTGAGTAAAGCAATAATCGCACTGATTTCCCTGCAGAGGGACAGCTGCTGCTTTTAAATTCAATTAACAACAACAGGTTGAACAGGAGGAAATAACTGCAGGGAGGAAGAAACCTGTAAAACCTGATGATGGTAATCTGTGGGAAAGTCAGACACTGCAGGCCGGTCTGCGAGCAGGTTATTTATTGAACCAACGCAGACACTGCAGCAGGAATCTGTACATGTATTTTAAAAATCAAACTAATTTCAAACTGCTGGTTTACACATACACATACAGTATCTGTGTTTATGTTTCTTGTTGGTGTCTTTCAGGGCAGCGACTCAGCGAGCAACAAGCGAGCCGTCTGTGTCATGGCCGTCCTGCTGTTCATGACCTTCAGCTTCGGACCCGTCAGGTATCCTGCATACAGCTGTTCATAGGCATCTTAAAACTCACTCTTCTGCTTTTTCATGATTACAGAATCACAACACGACAACGTCCTGATATGAGAACATAGATCAGTTCTCTAGAAATCTATAAATAAAGAAAAAAGTTTGTAGTAGAGCCCGACTGATGTGGGGTTTCTGAGACCAATACTGATTTTTGATATAGGGATTGTTCTGAGCTGGAATGAAGATTATGATCCTGACCGATATGATTCTGCAAACGGCTGCGATAGGCCAATATCTGCCGATAATATCAGCTAACCGATATATTGTTCGGGCTCTCTGACTGAACCTCGCTGTTCTTCTTCACTGCAGCATCACAGACAGGAAGCTGTCGGGCCTACAGGAAGGCGTGGTGTCGTACACGGGACGGCGTCTGCTGGAGTTTGAGAAACAGCGGTATCAGCAGCAGGAGGCAGCCGCTCAGCCTGCGAGCAGAGTGGAGGACAGAACGGAGACGGAGGAGGAGGCAGGGGACGAGGCTCCGGAGTCAGACCAGTTCAGGTGAGACGAGTAAACCAGAAATCTTTTAATGTTTTAAAAAAAAATTCCTGTTACATTAGTTTGTCTCCTCTGTTCATCGCTCACTCTGGAAATGAAAGACCCGAGCTTTGCAAATTAGCTCGGGCTATAAATAATAAATAAAAAAGGATAAACAATAAAAACATATTTAATTAGCATGAAATAATCATGATCAGAACATACAAACAAAGTTAATATGAACAGCTTTAAATAAATAAAACAACAATGTATGTTGATATGTTGTTTGTTTGGCCCCAAACCTGATCTGAGTTCTTTAATATTGAATATGTGACCATCCAGAGTCTGATCTGATACTTAAGTTCTCCTAAAGTACATAATCAGAATCAGAAATACTTTATTGCCTTACAGTTGCTCATGTGCTAAACAAAGACAATTCTAAGAAATAGTAATAAGACAAATGTTAAAATATGTGCATTGTATTACAATACATAACAGTATATAAAGAAAATGGAAAAAAAAAAGTGTGTGGAAATGTCCATTATACTACAGTGTATAATAATGGTAATATATAAAAAAATAAGACATGTAAAAGGATGTAATATCAGTGTACTAATACTAATAATGAGGACTTACAATGCTGAAAACAGATCCGTGAATAAGTGTGCCAATGGAAAGAAAAGAAGCGTATCATTGCAGTGTTATTAATTAATGAGTGTTTGCACGTGCAGAAGTCAATACTGAACCTCCAAAAGAGCAGATTTACTCCTCAGAGCTGCAGAGTGCTTACTACACTGATGCTGTAAATGATCACAGCGCGGTGCCGTTAATTAAGAGCTGATGCTGGAAAGTGTTGATTCTCTGCTGCTGAGCTGTAAACAAGAGCTGAGGGAACCAGTTAACGCCGCTCAGAGCTCGGTGAATGATCAAACACGTTTCACTGCACTCACAGATAATCACACCATCAGCTCTAGAAATGCAGACAAACATGTTTACAGCGTCCAACGTAACTGGTTCTCAAACTGTCTCCATGTGTTTCTGTAGGAGATCCACCTGCTGCACACACACACTTTACTTACTGATGGTTTCTCTGCTGACTTCATCAGACTTAACCCTTTTCACTGTGTGTCTGTGTGTGTCTGTGTGTGTCTGTGTGTGTCTGTGTGTGTCTCTGTGTGTGTAGGAACCTGAGCGATGTGTTCAGTGACATGAAGGACTTGGTGCTGCAGGACATCGATCGTTACTTCTCCTCCTCAGACTGCAGACAGTTCAACCGCTCCGAGTCTCTCAGGTCAGTCCCTAAAACCTCTTTTACATTTCCTCCCTCTTTCATCTCCTCCTTCTCCTCCTCCTTCATCTCCTCATCCTCATTCACCTCCTTAGACTCTAACAGGAAACAGGTCAGCTCAGAATGAACTTAAAGAAACTTTTTCTTCTCCTCTAAAGACAATCAACATTCATTGGTTCATTTACACATCAGCAATAATATTAAACTTCCACCCTTCCTTATTTCCTTCCTTCTGTCCATCCATACAATGTTTGATGTAAAGGTACAGGATGATAATGTGAGGAGCTGGCAGTTAGGAATGAACAACTTAATATGATATTAATAAATGAAATAAGGTAACAAATAAGAAGCTAAGGTTGAAATTCTACTAAGAAATGATTTATTTACTGAATCAACCTCTGTTGTCTCTTCCCGTCCTCCATCCATCCATCCATTAGCAGGCAGGACACAAGAGTACAACTTCTTTAGTCTGAGTTTAATGTTGATCTCTGTCTAAGCTGAGCTGTTGGTGTTTTTCAGGCTGGCAGATGAACTCAGAGGTTGGGTCCACCGGCACCAGATCGACAGGAAGAAGTCCGGAGGGAAACCAAAAGTCGTCAAGAAGGCCAAAATCGCTCAGGTCCAGTCAACAGCGTCTTCTTCCTGTTAATAAAGCCTGTTTATGTTCTGTTCTTTAAGAGAACATAAACAGGCGTTCTTTAATTCTATTAATATCTGTAGTTGAACAGTAAAGCATACATATAGTTTATATACGATGGGTTAAATGCAGATTATTTATGTTCTAGTTCTACTTTATGTTCTCCTTCCTTCAGAACATAAACTAATCACATCATCAGAGATCATCAAGGTTTCCTATTAATCCTGTTTCTGTCTTTTCTCTTGCAGAAAGCTCAGCTGAGGAAGACAAACTTCTCCAGATACCTGCCGATCCAGACTCACCGCTCCATAGAAAGGTTCGTTACACTCAGCAACAATACACATGTGAAAATATATGAAAGATATTCTGTAACTCCCCCTTAAAGAGCTCGTTCAGTCATTACATGAGCTGTCAGAAATGCAAACTGCTGTGAAACTGAAATTGAACAGAAACTGAGAAACAACACGAGTCCTGTTTCTGTGGGTGGTTCTGTGCAGTGAAGGTTAATAATGGGGTTGAACTTGTTGTTTCTGTGTGCAGTCAGCTGCAGGTGCTTCCTGGTCCTGAGGTCACCTACAGCGACTTCCTGGACGCCATCGACCGCAGAGAGGACACGTTCTACGTCGTCTCTTTCAGACGGGTACGAGGAGTTGCTCCACAGCTCAGTCCTGACAAACCAGACAGACCGATAACTGTCTGTGTTCTTTCTTGTGCTCACCTTCCTCCATGTGTTTGCTGTAGATTGATCTCAGAAAAGGTGGTTCGTTGGTGGTTTGTTGGAGACTTATTGAAGCCCTGTAGTTTAAAGTGTCTCCTGTGTGTCTCTACAGGATCACCTGCTGTTACCGGCCATCAGCCACAATAAAACCAGCAGGCCTAAAATGTCTCTGGTGATGCCGGCCATGTCTGTGAACGGTGAGTCTGATTATTAAACACATCACAGCCTGTCCTTTCAAAATAAGAGCTGCAGAGATGTTTAATATTCACATACGAGCTCAGACTGCAACTACTGCTAACTACTTCTTTTTTGGTTTTACCCATATCATTTTATATTTCCTTTAGCAAAGTGTAGAATCCTTTTTATGTCCGAGGGTACAACAACAAAACTATGCAGGTTTCTTTTTCTGATTGATATCACCATTAACTTTTCATCTCACCAATTTGAATCTTCACATATTTGTCTCACGATATATCTTTACATTCAGAGATTAATAGTTAAAAGAGAAACTATGTGAATAATGAAAGAACTTTGATTTAAAAAAAGTCAGATTTATTGGGTTCATTTTGGGGGGATTTGTAGAAAAACCGTAAAACAACCTAAAAACTGAACTATGTCTGGTTTGATGTAAAAACATTTTTTTTTTTTTTTTTACAAAGACATCATATATTTGTTCTTGTATACTTATAGTTATTAACTTTGTCTCTCCCTCCTCCTTTCTCTCCTCATTCTTCTACCTACGCTCCTCCTCACCCTCTCCCCCCCTCCCTCAGAGAGTCTGTATAACTCCTCGAAGGGTTATGAGATGATGATGCAGGTGGACTGTGAGGTCATGGACACCCGCATCGTCCCCATCAAGTCCTCCGCCGTCCCGCCGTCTCTCCGCGACCCTCCTCCGCCTCCCCCCTCCTCCCACCATAACTCCCACCATCACCACGGCAACCACACCTCGCTGCGAGGGCGCCACCATCATCACCCCTCCTCCTCTCCCTCTTCCTCCTCACCGTCCTCGCCATCGCCTCAGCAGCAACCTTTACCCGCCCGCCGACGCACAGCGGAATATTTAATCAGCCAATCAGAAGGGGTCTAATGAGGCATCGCCACGGTGATTTGGAAAGAAGAGAAGGATAAAAAACGGATATCTTTAAAAATGACTTCATCATCCCAACGACAGGTAACAAATAAACGTCTCTTCTTCCTGGAAAACGACCAAAAGTTCCTGTCGCCAAACGCAATGTCCCCGTTCCCGTAGAAGATAATGTCCTAATATTTAAGAATATATTTGTAGAAATGAAAGTGGGATGCAGACGCGGCAGCACACTGCACTTAGAACCAGTGCTGCGTTTTAATATTTAACAGTGACAATGTTTGAATGAAGTGCAGAGACAGGAAGCTGACAGGCGGTCACCACCCGGCTCGGCCCACAGGTGGCGCCGCCGGGCTGCACAGTTACAGTTTAAAACCTCTCCAGAGATCAGGATCTATATTTTTCTGCACTTTTTGCCCGTCAGAGTGAAATCAGCAATAACCCAGTTAATGAATGACGGCGCTCGTAGCTGTGCAGCTCCAGCGGGTCCTGCTCCTCCTCCTGACTCCGCTCTCAGTCGTGGTTTCTGTGGTGTTTGCATTTGTATATTTGTGTTGTTGTGGGAATTAGACTACATGTAGAGAGTACGGTATCAGGACTGACGGCTGCTGCGTGAAGTCGGATCTAAAAGTTAGCTGGATGGAGAGATCCTCTGCTTCTGGAGGACGAGACAGAGATAACTAAATATCAGTCTTTATTATTTATTAAAGGATCGTATAAAATAAACATTTACAATATGGATCCCTTAAAGTTTGTTATATAAGAATTGTGTAGTGAGCAAGACATTTTACAAACTATAATGGAGACTAAATGACCTCAAACACGTCGAATATTATTATTATTGTTATTATGATTATTGGTTAATCAACATACAGCCAAAGCTTATTGATATATCAGTTTATTTCAGTTCCTGGCAGCTGAACATTTTGAGTTGCAGGTTTTTGTTCTTCATGTGGTTTCTAATTTACACATCTCAGAGGAGCTGCAACAGCTTACAGTGTAAAACAAATCTCAGAATACAATGCAAACAATTAGACAATTGATTAATTAGTTAAGCAACTCAGTCAAATATAAACATACAGACACATATTCAGACCCAGTGGGGTCACTCTTTCTGACGTCCATCACAGATAACCGTCCATTAATCTGCTCAGAAACCACTGGAAACATTGGATCATTGGACACTTTTCCTAAGTGTCAGAGTAATCCAGTAATAGTTGTTTGCAGAGTACCCATGAATGTTCAAACAGGAAGTGCTAATAGATCATTCGGCGTACTTTTAAAGTCGCAAGTTTACCAAACTATAAACAGATATAAGCGAACAGACAGACAGATAATAATAATATATGATTATATGTTTATAGTAATATAATATGTAATATGTTAGAATATGGAGGTTAAAATACAGAGGTCTTAGTGCCTTGCTCATGGACTCTTGCCCTCCTGTTCCCAGCACACAGAACCACTTCAGATCTCTGAGATCCGACTTCCTGTTGCATCCGTCAGATTTATTCATGTTTATTTTATTTTTTTTAAGAGAATTCCTGTTGTTGTTTTGAATGGAGGATTATTTAATATCTGTAAATATCAGTGTTTACTGTAGATAATTTGTCACTTTTATATATTTTTTTAATTTCTTTTTTCTTTTGACAACAAACAGTAAAACAATAAAAAAAAGAATAAAGTCCTGGAATAATGAGGCAGTGGGGAAAAAAATGAACTGATGTTGAATTTTATATTTTTTATTCTTGTGTTCAGTTCAGTGGACCAACCAGCTTCACTCGCTCATAACTCAGGATGTTCTGTCCTGATATATTTATGAAATTAATACGCTGATTTTTTTTATTGTACAGAATAAACTACAGTTCCTCCTGTAACGACACTATATGATCAGTTTGGTTGTAAAAATTTACTGAAACCCTCCCAGAAAAAATCCTTACTGCCAAAACAAGATAATAATCAAGCCTTTGCAGATGATGTAATATTTTTTATTGTAAAAAATGTGTCGAACTTTTGCTTTTTCTTCTGACCAAAACAATGTTTCAGATTATTTCTGTCTTTTTTCTCTTGTCTTTGTGTCTTTGCAACTCATGTCAGTTTCCAGCCTTAGAGTTTGAAAGACGTGTCCATTTATCAGAAGAAGCTGTTGAGTTGCATTATGGGAAATGTAGGATCCAGTGGTTTTGGGGTTTCACCTCTGCAGCACATATTCTTTCTGTTTTTTTTAATGTGTCGCTTTAATTCCTCTACTTTATGGAAGTAAAATACTACAGTTGAGTTCCCCCTTCAGAGTTCACAGGTTTAAAGCAACAAAAAGCAAAGATTGACAGTTAAAGAACTAAAACTTGAGGTTTACCACTCAATTATTTGCCGTATCGTAAAAGAACTACCTGAATATTTTGTATTTGTTAATACAAAGTGTGAGAAAAGTTAAGAAACATTAACACACATTAACATCAGTAAAACGGTGAATTGTTGTTTTTACACTTTTTGCACAGATGAATCAAACGAGAGATAACCTCTTAATTAGTTAATGAGAATAAGATTTTAGCTGTTTGTCCGTGGATTTTGTTTCCTTTGGACACAGCCAGGCTAGCAGTTTCCCCCTGTTTCCAGTCTTTATGCTAAGCTAAGCTAACAGGCCTCACATTTACTGTAAGACATGAGTCAGACTATCACTTTAAA
>NW_023340268.1:1028438-1033870 GCF_004916995.1 Morone saxatilis
GTGGTAGTGTTTCTACCACCACGTTTCATTGATTTCAAGGGGAAGCTGATCGAGTCCGATAGAAATATCCAGTCTTTTTACAGACGTTATTGTTCGTTTAAAAACTCCTTGCAGTACCTTTAACTTTTTTACAAACTTGAAAGCAGATCCAAAAATGTAACTGCCTGCAGAACCCGACCCTGCTCCTGTAAAACCAGAGTGGTGATGATGATGATGTCTTCGTTGCTCTCTGTTTGTTTCCTTTTGTTTTTTGTGTGTGAAGCTCTTTGTTGTCTGTCGTCTCCAGCCTGCTGCTCGTCATCTGTGTCTGAAGAAAAAGATAAAAATATGAATATAATTTGTTTTTTTTATTATTTTTTATACTAATTGAATTTGTTACTTTTTGTGTAAAGAAATGCAAAGATGGTAAAAAAATTAAGTGATCTGTTGTGTTCACAGTCACGTTCTTATGAAACACCACTGTTTGTTCTCTGGTTTGTGGTTCTTAACTGAAAAACCTTTTTACTTCCTGTTTTTAACGATGCAGGAAATGTAACTTTTATTATCAATTAATTTGTCGGTTATTTTCTTAGTAAGTCGGTGAATTTAGGTTGTAACTATCTATTTACCGACACTCTGCCGATACACTTGTACCGCTTTACAGCAGCGTGACGTTACGTAATCTCTCAGCAGTTCAGAGATATTTTAAGCAACTTTAACAACATTAGCACAATTTAATTTGTTACAAATGATAAAATAAAACATGTTTTCAAAGTCATTGTTAGCATGGTTATGCTTTTAGTGCATCCCTACTCATAAATGTAAGAAAATATATAAAACTATTATTAAACTTAAATTTAAATTACATTTATTAAAGCTGCAATAGACAACTTTTATTTAAAAAAACAAACTTTTTGGTTGTTTTTGTTCAGGTGATGGATTTTGCAGATGCCATTAGGAGCCACTAGGAGGAGCCAGAGGAACCTGATAGTTTCACACATTATCTGTCTAATGTTCTGCTGTCAGGATGCTGTGAAAAAGTTATTATAAAAGTTCCCTACTGCAGCTTTAACGTGTTGATATTGCGAAGATGAAGCAAAAACCAGCAGATATTCACTTTTGAGCAAAAAACCATCAGTGAACCTTTGCTTAGAAAATGAAAACGAATATCAGAATAGATTGCAGAAATACAATTTAATACCCATGTATAAGAATAATAAACAAGAACTCAAAGTTGAATCAGATACTGGTGATTTAAATTGTTATTGTGTGAATTTGTGTTAAAGAAAATATGAAACACAAACTTAAAGTAAAATGTGACTGTGAGGCAGTTTGAGTTTGAGATCCAGTTAAGAACCACCGACCTCTGAGTGGAGATATCAGATCTTCAGCTTGTTTCTGGTTCGTTTTTTACTGTCAGACCTTTAAAAACTGTACTTTTCCTTTAACTTTCCGCCGTATAAACACACAGCTGAGTGTGTGAACGCATGTGCCCTGTGGTGACTAAAGGTAACGATGTAAATACGATACAATACGCCTTTTGTCCTTTTTGTTTTTTTTATTTAAATGAAAAAAAATCATAAATATGTAAATAAATCTTTCTAATTCCCTCTGATGATATTTGAACTGCTGCCTTTTATGTTTGTAGGAAATGAAGCGTTGACTTTGATAAAGTCAAAAATATAATAAACTAACGCTCAGTGCTCCTGTCGTTTGTTACACACACTCACACCAACATGCTAACCTTACCAATGCTAGTTTGTTTATCAGGTTTACCATGTTCTTCACATTTCGGGTCTTTAAAGGTCCAGTGTGTAACATATAATATTCACAGGTGTGTTTTCATTACTTTAATCACCTGAACCTAAGAATCGTTGTGTTAGTTTCATTAGAATGAGCTGTTAATATCTACAGAGGGTCTCCTATATGGAGGCCACCACTTTGGACCACCATGTTTCTACAGTAACCCAGAACCAGACAGAGAGGGAGCAGTTGGTTGTCATTGTATCTCAGTCTCAACAGTCCTTTGGGTCGATCAGAGGATCCCTCAGACCACCTGCTGCACTGGTTGTAAAGACCGACTCCTCAACAGTGACTGGCTGAGAGAAGGAACACCCAGCTGCTCTCAATCGGTGTGATGACGCCCATTCCTGAAGGCATAAGAGAGGAACTTTATCTGATACAGCCAGACAGAAACTCTGGTCTCTGAGCCCGGTTGGGATGTATCTGCTGTCTCTGATTGAAAGTTAGTTTGTTAGTGTCGGTTTACTCGCTGGCTGAAGGCTTATTATTGTCCCTTAATACCCTTTCAAAGAGGCATGTGTTTGTTTGTTTGATTTTTTTCATTGTTCTCCAACTGGATATTTTTTTATTATGTGGTTGGGAACTGGTTCGGCTCCCAAATCAGAATTATATAGACAGACTCTAAGTGATTTATGCTGCTCACATATTAAGATCTGAGTCACATATGAACAAAACTGTTTCTCCTTCGCCTGCAGTCTGAGCTTTAAAGGACCAGTGTGTAGGATTTAGTGGCCTCTAGTGGTGCAGTTGCAGATTACACAGATAAAAGAAACTGGTGGCCATCAAACTTTCAAAAAAATGCAACAGGCCGTTTTGGTTTGTCCGTTCTGGGCTACAGTAGAAACATGGCAGACTCTGTAGATAAATAACCGCTCATTCTAAGGTAACAAAAACACAACAGTTGTTATTTTCAGGTGATTAAACACGAATGAAAAGATACCTCCGATGGATGTTTTACCCGCGACAGAGACCACGTGACACCGCTGCAGACCACCTGAGGCCGTCAGCTCTCAGGCTCACCTTTAGTCTAATTGTGGAGCTGTAAATGTTTAAAGACTTACAGCCTGGAGCTCAGAGAGCTGCAGTTAACCCGTCCCTGAGGAGACCGGAGGGTGGAGGCCACTTTTGGGTGGGGGGGTCGGGGTATCACTGCTCCTCTGTATGTACAGGTGTCCTCACCTTTACCTGAGGAAGAGCCTTTGTGTAGCAGTGTGCAGGTATTTAACGTGTGTTTGTGAAGGTAATGTGACCCTGCAGCTGCAAAGTAAAGTGCTGCTTGAAAACATCAGGAGGAAAATCTACAAAATAAAGTTATATTTTATTCCTGCATGCTAAATGGAGTCTGCAGATATCTCTTGAAATTAAACTTTTATTTTATCATTAATCACAAACACCAACCTCATTATTCTTGGGTGTTGTGACTCTATCGTACATCAGAAGTTCCCAAACTTTACATAATAGTTACACATTAGACCACAGAAGTGTTTATAGTCAATCAATAATCAAACTAGGATCAATACAAATCACCCTACAACCCACTCAGGGACCCCTGCTGGTCCCCGGAACCCCGTTTGAAAGCCACTGCATTAATATGATTATCAGTTGAATGTTGCAGCTGGTGAATCCGGAGCTTTACTCCAGAATATCTGAGGCTGCTTGTTGCTGGTGGTTGGTTGAGCAGCTGGAGGGCGACATTACACTGCAGACTGTAGATCAGACAGACAGACAGACAGACAGACAGACAGACAGACGCACATTTCACCGTCTTTAGTGTAAACTGTTTAAACTGACGAGAGGATCTACTACAGGATCATATATTTTATGGCAAGTCTAGTTTCTTTTTGTTCATACAGCCCACAATCACAGTTTGCCTCTTTAGCTCTCTCTGTCCTCAGACCTTTGATTCAGGTAACAGAACTCCCCTAAAAAACCCAGAATACAGTGAAAGAAACCTCAGGAAGAGCCACAGAGGAGGAATATCTCTCCCAGGACGGACAGACGGACAACCCAATAACATCACATTATATACAATACTGATTATGTCATCCAATATCATCAGAGGGTTTTTTAATAGGAACCAGTGGAGCAAAAGTGTTTCATTAGCCCACTAATTTAATATTCCCATCACTATAATTACTGTAAAACATATCTGATCTGATTATATGATATAATATGATGTTTCTTTGTGTTGGACAAACAATTTGTGGTCTGAAAACAAGAAGTTTTGTTCTTATGTTGGTCCGATTGCTCTCAGCCACTCTGAGCAAAAAGAATACAGGTGAATTCCAGAACAGGTGGATGCAAACACAATATAAAAAAATCTGTTTGTATAAAGGGTCTTGCATGAGGAACAATATCTGATTATTATATGGATTATATATAGAGATTAAAAATATAAAGGAAGATGTAGATCAGGAGGTCTGGAAGAGGACAGAATGGATCATAAAAACTCTGATTCTGATGACAACAATCCAAATATATGTAGTAAAATGATGTAGTTTTAGTAAGTATTATGAAATATGTGACACAATAATGTTAACAATGTTCAGAAACAAACTTTCTGTCGTTTATTAAACTCAAACTTGTTAAAATGAACTTGTTGGTTGAATTAAATCTGAATATAGAAAACTGAATCACTGATTCATTCTCATCGTGTTCATTTATTTTAATTATTCTTATATTGGATACAGGTGTAAGTAAAGTAATACTCACATCTTGTTCTGGTACTGAAGTAAATGAAGCATCAAAATATAATGACAGTACCAAAAGTAAAAGTACTCATTGTGCTGAATGTTTCAGAATCATATATATTACTGTATTATAATCATTGATGTATTCATGTGTTCGTCACTTTAATGTCGCAGCTGCTGAATCTGGAGCTCGTTTCAGTGACTGTATTTCCCTCCAGGGATCAATAAAGTTTTATTATTAAATCATAATTTATCTGTTGATCAGTAAATGTAATGCAGTACAATATAAAGTAACAGAAAATCATCATTCACAAGTTACAAGTACCTTAAAATTGTGCTTACGTACAGTAGTTGAGTAGATGTACTTAGTTACTCTCGGCCACTGGAGGAAAAAGACAGTGAACAAGGTCAAAGGTCACAGCTCTACGAGCATTAAAACATCTGAAAGTTAATTTAAGAAATTATAAAAAAAACTACAGACGGAAGAAACACACACACACACTCACACACACGCACACGCACACACACACACACACCTATACACACACACACACACACAGACATTCCCTACCTCTTCCTGAAAGAGGTTCTGCCGGTTCTTCAGAGCTCTCAGTCGGTTCTGCTTGTCTTCATGTTCCAGGTGGTCTCCAGGTGGTTGGAAGTAGCCAATCAGGTCCTGCAGACTCAAACTGACCGAATCTATTGGTAGATCTAGAATGGAGCTCTTCCCCTTTTTCCTTAGTGTGTCTAGGCCCCTGGAGCATACAGAGCAGATGACATCAATCACTATCTTTATAATGTGAGTTCTCATGTTATTTATATGCAAAGGTTTTGTTCGTCCATGTTATGTGTAGATAGATAGATAACTTTATTAATCCCACAATGGGGAAATTCACTTGTCACAGCAACATTTGAGTGAAATAAATAGGCTACAGATATAAAAAACAGGAACATTTGCAT
>NW_023340268.1:1033970-1045343 GCF_004916995.1 Morone saxatilis
TTCCTAAGTCCCGCCCCTTTTTACTCTGAGCTCCAATGAGAGTTGAGCACCAACTTCCTGATGGACGTAGGAACGCCACAACCATTACTTACTACTACTACTTCATTTTTACCTAAATGTTGAAACCCCACGGTTTTATTATGACTGTGCTTTTACTATTTTATTTAAGTATTCATTTATTTGTATAACTTTCCTTGATTTGATCTTTTTATTCTGCATTTTATAACTTTTATAAGTGATTTTTTATCTTTGAATGAGGTGAATTGTGTTTATATTGAGCTGTTGTGTTAACGGCACTGTACTGATCCTTAAATCTTCCTTCGTGTGTGAAACGTTTGCTGCTTCTGCGAGGTGAGGCAGGTAAACTACGGCAGTAGTTCAATCGCATTTAAAAAAGGAATATTGAATAAAAAAATGTTTTAACTTACCTTTACATCTTTTATTGTGGTTGTCTTATCAACATAAATGAGTCCAGCACACGTCCAATCAAACGTTCTGCAGTCGTACAGAGGCGCCATTCACTCTGTCACAACTCAGTGAAGCATCACAAAGGTTGTGAAGCTGTTAATGTTAAAGTAGAGAAGTTTAACTGCACTGAAGGTTTGAGCTGCAGAAAAATGCCATAGTTCCTTTAACATAAAGTTAACATGCTGGAGAGATTTTGGTGATATTTCTAACTTACGACGGTCGTCATGGCAGCTTTAATGCTGCTCTCGACCTCCTCGAAGCTCGTAAGTGCGCAGTCTGCATCCCGCAGGAGCAACAAGGTCTAGATTTACACCAGCGAGTCTCAGTTACAGGATCAGATTTAGAGTTTTTGTTGAAGGGACAAAAGCTGCTGCAGCCTCAAACAGTGCAGGAAGTACAGTGGAACTCTGGTTGGGAGATTTGAAGCTGCACATGAACATGATTTTCATACAAACAACTTTTCTGTTGAATACAACTGCTGCACTATCACCAACCGCTGCATGTAAGAAATAAAAGAGGCAGCCAGGCCACAAACTCTCCTTTAACCATCTTTTAATCACTGTTTATTATTTTAATTAGGAGAATTATCTCTTTATGAACAGCCATTAAGGAAATGTCTTAAAAATAACTCGTTTGGCTCCGAGGTTTTGTCAGCAGTTTGGACCTGATGACCTCATCAGAAGCAGTCTGAGAGAGGCTGTATATGTGGAGGTATATGTGTGGGAACTAGAGTACATTATGTGTATGTGAAGGTATTTTCCGTTATAAACGTGCTGCAGTGGTTGGAGTCTCACTAAACAAGCAAATAAACATCCTGGTTCTGACAGCGTGCCAGTGGCTGACAGCGAAGGAGCTGAAGCTGGATCCCAACAGAACAATCAACTTTTTATCTAATTTAATAAAATACTTCTGTCAGTACTGGGTGGTCAAACACACTCTGTCTCCTGCATACAGCCGCATTATGTCTTCAAACTGTCCGTCTCTTTCTTGTGAAGGCGAAACCTCAGGAACGCCTCGACACAAACGTCCACTCGAGGATGAACTGAGTGGAAGTTTGAGGTCAAAGGTCACTGTGACTTTTTTGATGCAGTAATTAGACATAATGTCACACAGATGTTTAATCGGACTCAAGCGATGAAGTGATGATATTTTTCTATCTTCTTGTATTTTTTCTTTGTTTTTTATGTGTCAGATTTTCTAAATCTCAACTTTCATGAGACTGAATGTTGATTATATTCTAATTAAGTTAGTTAAAGTAATATATAGTATCAGTATTTCTCAAACAGGGGTACTTAAAATATAAATCAGTCATGAATTATTCAGATTCTCAGTGCAATCATTAACTGCTGTAAACTGTGAACATCCTCAGTGAGGCTCATGTTTCTGAACTGTAACAGTTCAATGTAACTGCAGCACTGCCTTTCCTGTTATTGCAAGATGACAAAAATTTTGAAATTTGAAAGTTTTTTTTGGTGCAGCACTGTATTTAACTTCTTTACTTTACGCCTTTTTGTTCTCCTACCACAAATGTTTCGTGCTGGTCAGGCTGAAAAAAAATTAATGAAAAACATTTGAGAACCACTGGGTTTAGTTAAAGCAGCCTTTGGCCTTTAATCCGTAATACGTATGGATTCATATATATATATATATATATATAAATACTGCATCCTACACTAACCACAATGTGACCATTGTCTGATCAGTCATATCAGGGATATCTGCTCACACCTGACTGACCACTTTCTGACCACAGAAAACAGTCTATAGATTTTCACAGGTTGAGAAGCAACAACAGCGACTGTCAGAGTGCACCTTTAATGTTTGGTCTTTAAAAATAAGTGAAGATGGAGATGTTTAGCTCAAGGGCACTAGAGTGTCAACTGATTTATCTCTTTAAAGCCACAGTCTGCTGCAGAGAGTCTCACATTATAGCAAACGCTCTGAAATGGAAAAAGATGGAGCAGGTTAACAGTCGCTGTTATAAACCAGTGAGAACAGTTTGTCTTTTCCTGAATAAAAGTCTTTTATAGACACTCGAAGCCGAGTGCCGGACCGCGTGCTGAGGACAGCCATGTTTGTGTTTGACGTCTTCGTCTGTCTCTCAGGTCTCAGATGAAAAACTCATCAACGTACTCGAGCTCAGCGACAACGCAGCGTCCTGAGTTTCCGAGTCACTCTGTCAGCGTTTCCAACAAGTCGTTATGTGAAGACCGGAACGAAACCAAGGCCAAGGGGAGCGAAACGATGAAGGAATAAACAGATACACAAGTAAACAACAGCATATGTGAGGAAACAGATCGCCCTCTGCTCTTTACATCAACATCTGTCAGTGAGAGACGCTAGCAACAGAACCATTTTCATCAGTTTTACTAAAGTCTCACATGGATACAAAGAAATATGCAGTAAAAATAAAGTCATTCTTTACAGAGTTTAAATGCAGCTGAGACACGTTTACCTGTCAGTGATTGTAAATGATAGAAAGCATCTGCACACTGCAATCAGTGCATTATATCTTTTCTATCATTACATATTGAATCTCCAGCCCCTCCAACAAACCTTTATTTGGTGAGCAGCAGTCTCTATATACTGCACCTTAAACATGGTAAAATTTTTAAACAAATTTCCAGAAAATCACAAAGAGAAAGAGAATTAATGTAATAATTAATGTTCTATCCACTGCTGGATGTGAGTTCATTGGTTGATGAGATAAATATCCGGAGCTAATTCTCCAGTCGGTGCTATTAAACCACTGCAGAAGAAGAGGACACAACAAGGTGACGTCAGTAAATCAGGATTTGATGAAAATTAGATATTCATAGTTTTGTGTATTAACGTGAGGAAGTTTACAGTCATTGATCCACAGAGATCTGATGTTTTCAGTCACGTTTCATCTACAAAATAATTTATTCACCAAGTTTTGTTTTTCCATTTTCCACCCAAGCTGAACGTAAAAACTTATTTGTGATATTCTGAAGGTCCTTTTTTTCCCTTTTTTTCACAAACTAACTTTCATGCATTCTTTTCACAGCTGATTCTGTCCTTTATCACACGGGAGACAAAGGACTCAACATAATTAAAGTCTTTACTTTATAAAAACAGGGTTCGGTACGCAGATCAACAGTCCACAAAGACAAAGGTTTCCAAATCTAGGAAGGCTGGGAGAGATTACTAGAAACACACAATGCAGGAACACCTACTACAAGGAGCTCAGACAGACTGACAGACAGGGAGCACAAAGACTAAATACACAAAGGAGGAAGGTTACTGAGGGCGGGGTAGGTAATCACATAGGGACAGGAAGTAAAGTATCTGCAACGAGAGGTTGAAAGGTGAGTTCACTAAAATGTGATACGGTAACTGAGCAAGGACAACATAACCTTCAACATGAAGCAGCCTGCAGCCTCACACAGCAGTAGAAACCATATCGGGCACGGCTTTATAACATCTGTGCATCTTCAAATCCCACAGAGAACGCTTCCGAAGCGTCTCCAGAGCGTGTCGCCTGCCTGACGTTGGTAACTTGTGTATTTTGTCCTGAAAAAGGAAACAGAACGGTGTGTTAAAATCTCCTCTAACCTGCCTCTGCCCTGGTGTCACATTGTTGATTTAGCATGAAATTTAATCCCGAGTCTGAACGCCGTATTTTATTCTGAAAATTGAGCAGATTCTCTGTGCTGTCTCTGTCTCTGACTTCCTGCAGTGTGCTGTTTGATGCGAGTGGATCCCAGCTTCCAGGAACGGGCATAAGCAGCTCCGGCAACCGAGGAGCCAGAATGTAAGTCAATTCCAACAAAATACAGACTTTGTTTATCCCTTCGTGGAAGTGGGGGAGTAATTTGGTGATACGTGAGAATGAGGCATAACAGGGACAGAGAGCAGTTCAGTATTGAGCAAGAGCGCTGCGGCTGAAACTCAACGTTTGTCCAGTAGGGTGAAGGTCACGTGATCCTTTTAACATGTTCTGTAAATTTCAATCTGTCCAATAGAGTTTTCTGTTCAGTTTATAAGTGGACGTTTTGGCCAAAAACATTAAAGATCTTCTTGGATGGATGAACAACAAATCTGGAGCGCAAACAGGACTCTCACTCTGCACTGAAGTGCTGAATGGACAGACGAGCTGAGGTCACCGTCCCTTAAGGCTCCACCACCTGTGTGGTAAAAGTAAAATAATATATGGACGTTGCCATCCAACAGCCAAAGTAAACTCCTGGCCGATGGTGCTGACAGCCAGAGGCCTTTCTCTCTGCCAGCAGCAGCTCTGACATCAGTCCAAACAAACGAGAACCTCCATATGTGGGTCGTATAATTTGTTCTCTCTCCCTTTACGGCTCTTCACAGTAGAGGGAGGAAAAATGTCAGAGAGATCTTCACTGAGCGGAGGAAACAGGAACAAGCTCTTAATGTAGATATCGCTGCTTTTTAAATACTACGTCCTGTTTCGTCCATATTTTCTTTCTTCAAGGTTCAACAGGTGTAACTGTGGAAGAGTTAGAGTTCACCGTCTGCTCTGTTTTATATTAAAAGTCATTTACTATTATCTCCATCCCAGAGTATGATGATCTGCATTGTGTATACTTCTTCATTCCAGTCAACGTTCACTATATATAAGGAAGTTTGCAGCTCCTTAATGCTACATGAAGAAAAAAAAACAAATATATACAGTTATATACATAAATAACTCTACATATACCTATACACTTTTAAATTTGCTTCAGGGGGAATGTAAATGTTTAAAAATTAAAAGGTCCTTTTCATTGGTTCCAGGTTTTATTTTAATAATATAGCCCATAATGAAAACAATCATTTAAAACATGAATATAGCAGAAAACAGCTGTTTTCTATGTAAGGATATATAAGATATAGTGGACTCCCTCTGTGTTGCTATCACAGCCTCACTGTGGTTTGTTTATAGAGCGTGCAGACTCTGGATCAGTTTTCATGCTACAGCAACGTTGTTGCACCAGGCCAGAAGTCAGAGGAGATTTTAAACAGAGAAACAGCGTTTTGTTTCTTTTTTAAGGGCAAAATACACAAGTAAACAGCGTCGGGCAGCAACACGCTCTGATAGGCTTCTGTAACGCTCTCACATCACATCAACATCGCCACATCGCATCGCAGACCTGGAGTCGTGCCCGGTGGAATTGTGGGTTTAGAACCACAATCTGAGTCTGTGGTAAAACAGTGATGTTAATCCTTGCAGCCATTGCAGCTCTCAACATTTTCACATCTAACTCAAAGAATTAAAGATTCAGTTAAACCAGAGTTGGTGATTGTTAAAGACTAACACAGACGGTTTTGGTCAGTTTGTTGCTGTCTTACTGTTTGGGTCTGAGATGCTGGAGCTCTAGTGTGACACCCGAATGGCTCTGAATACTTCCACCACTGTTAGCTTGTCATTAACTTATACTGCAGACCTCTACCAGCTCAAACGTTTCTGCACAGCGTGACACAGACAGAGACAGTTTGATCCTGGACCTGGACCTTCAAACCTCCTGACAGCCGGACTTTTCCTCCAACCTGGAAATAAACGCATGAAATTGAATCCTGGCAGCGCTGAAAAGATCAGACTGATTCATGGTGTGGAAACCCGTCGTCTTCACCAACAACAGGCAGGTGTCTTATCTGCTGCTGCCTGAGGAACACAAAGACACCATTCTGTGTTTTGGCTGAGGTGGAATATTATTGTCACAGCAATAAATATAAAAAGAAAAACTGGATTTAATGAGACACGAAGAGAAAGAAAAACGGGGAAATAGAAAGTCAGTGGAAAAGAAGGTAGTGAATGTCTGGCAGCACAAGCGTGTAAATCGGTGCTAATCTGTTCCTGGGGCTTTTAAAAGGGAAATTAAGTCTGATTTTTTCCTGCCCCGTAGAACAAAATCATCACAGTTCATCGGCAGGAGATTGAACCTGCGTCCCGATTCCAAACTACACCTTAATTCTAAGCAGGTTTTCAGTCTGTAGTATGATTACACAGGGAAAGTATGCACACTAATGTCAGTATGAACACTAATGTCAGTATGAACTAATGTCCGATTGAAGTTGTAATTACCCCCAGAGTGCTGTTTTCTTCCTCAGTCACCACATCTTTATCATTTTGGTGAATTTTATTTAAAGTAATGAATAAATCAGTTGTGATTTCAGTGAGAAACCTTCCAGTGAACAGGCTCTTTTTAAGACGACTCAATCAGAAGGACCTTGTTGTGCCTTGTTGGAGCTGGAGGAGCACAGATAGTGAGAAACATCTAAAGTTTTTCTATAGAAGTCCTCATAAAGGGTAACGACAATCTCTTTAACATTCTTAACATTCATACATACTGTTGATTGATTATCTTCCTGGTGATGTTGTTGGCCCACTGCAGGAAGGGAAACCACATTTTGTCTTCACAAACAGCTCTTTTTTCCTCTTTCTTTGCTGTGACGTGGTAATAAACAGTTCATTGTATGTTATTGCAGCCCTTAATAAATTGATTGAATTTTGAATTAAGTCTCGAAAATCACTTGGGTTTTCCTCATTTACAATGATGTTGAGAAACAGAGAAATTTAAACAAATAATAATAATTTAAAGGAGGAGAGTCCTCTGTGCACATCCCATGATGCCAGTTTGTAATGTTTCCAGTTAGGATTAACAAGATCTTGGCAAAAGAATTTTGCTTTCTTAAGTTTCCTTAAGAAAAACAGATTCTGATGACTGTGACACTAGACAACTAGCAGTGTGGTAGGAATAACAAATAAAACCTGCTGTCGAGGAGAGCAGACACTGTTAGAGTGAATGTAAGAGTGACAGTTTTCTAAACAGTGACGTCCGTGTGTCTGTCAGTGTTTATTGAGGCTGTTATTTGGACCGTTGCCCCCGGCTACTGCTTGTGACCTCATCCAACCCCATTTCCTGGGTCAGAGAGCGCCTCCAACTCCCACAATCCAACATTCCACGGGCATGTTTCCAGTGTTTGTGAGTGAGACCGGCTCATTTAGAGTTTCCTCACATCAAAATCAGGATGATGCCACAGCAGCTCGCCACGCAGACCTGAACCCTGAACATGAATCTTTAAAGAGGCTAGCTGTTTCCCCCTGCTTCTAGTCTTTATGCTAAGCTATGCTAATTGCCTCCCGCTTCTTGCTTAAAATAGATAATAACAATAATAAATAACCGATCTTCTCATCGCACTCTCAGAAAGTCAAGAGACCTTTAATAGTACAGACCTTTCCAAATTTTATTGTAAGAGTGAAACCAACCAGTGGCGTGGTGTATGAAACACTCTGCAGTATCTGGGTCATTCTGTCTAATCGATGTTAACTCGAGGTAATTTTCACATTTAATGAATTTAAGGCAGATGTGGTTTGGTTTCCAGATAATAATTGAGTACGATGGAGCAGCTCTGCGAGGAGATGAAATGGTTTTCGGGGGAACGGGGACGTGGTCACAGCGGTTGGAGCTGCAGTGGAAAATAAAAGGACGTGGATACAAGTGCGGCGGCTGCGGCGCAGTGAGTTTTATTTGATGGACAGTAATGGGCAGAGCTCATCGTTTGGAAACGTCCTCCCAATTCTGGTAATGATGCATGAGATGGTGAGAGCATTGCTGGTGATTAGAGTGAATAATAAAAGCAGTTGAAAGGAAGGAATGACCTTTTGAAAGGGTTGGTGATGGGATGGATCCAATTTAGTGAGGAACCGGCGCCATGAAATGAAGAGGATTGTTCCATCGTGACGGACAGTGACGGAAATAACTGACATCTGCTTGTACATGACGGCTGGTAGCACACAGAACTAATTTGGGGTTTTTGAAAGGCTGACGTTGGTGGTTAAGAAACTAATTTGACTGTAGCAGTAAAATAAAGGGAACGTATGAATGATGAGCTTCAGGTCACTCCCAACGCCATTTTAACGTCCGTCCACCCCGACACCTCCATGTGTGGACTTCCCATACGCTGGATCGCGACCCAGACGAGGGTCACAGGAGACTTTACACAATCTGCTACAGTCACAGTGACTCATTATCATCATTAGGTCTCATTTATAAGTCTTGGGTCTGTTTTCAAGAACACATTCTGCACAACACTGTTTGAGACAATATGACAGGACGCAGAAACAGCAGTAAAAATAGTCGGGAACGTTCATTTATGAACATATTTGCTCTTCTCACTGTGAATTAGGTTTTTTTTAAAAGGGGGTCCCCAGAAAATATTTTTGGGACACGCTGCCCTGGAGGAAACAGAGGGATGCCTACAGAGACTGGGTTACAGGCCATGTAATCTGTGGACAGGAGACTTTACTCCTTAAAGTACCGTCGTAAACAGCACTAAACACGGGGCGCAGCGCTGCCTTAAGGACAAACTCAGGGTATAAATGTTAGTGTCACAAGTATTGTAACCTCTACAATGAACTCCTTTTCTGTTTGATAGAGAAACAAAGGTAAACAGGGAGTGGGGGGGGGGACCTTTCACCTGGGAACCATTAACCTGACAGCTGTGTTTCCAGGGGGGGGGCTTTCGAGGGTTGTGCGATGCAGTCATGTGTCCCCAATAAATGTGTTTCCCGTCTCAGCCAGATGTTCAGGTTCTCACTGATGGTTTAAACAGCTGTGAGTGAAATATGCAGCGCTAATGTAACACAGGAACCTGCAGCCTGTGTGTGTGTGTGTGTGACTGACTGAAAAACAACTTTATTGAGAGCACACACACACACACACACACACACAAACACTTTATTAATCTTTATTAATGGTAGTAATTACATTTAGTTGATTTACATTTACAATTACAGCAGTACATGTGAATCTTTATTAATATTTCAACCTGTTGTTTGTTGTAGTGACTATTCTGGTAACTGATTATTATTTAAATAATTTATCAGGGACAAAAAAGGCCAAATATTTTCTGTTTTTAGTTTCTCCAATGAGAGGATTTGCTGATTTTGCCTGTTTTTATAAATGTTTCTGCATTTTGCTCCTTTTAATACTTAAAAAGTCAAAGTAATTTGAAGCTGGCACCTCAGGCTTTATTTCCTGAACATCACCTGTAGTAGCTGTACACACAGTTAATGTGAGAGCAGCCGCAGCAAATCCTCAGATGAAGAGGCAGTGAGACATATGATAATGTCCTACACATATTACACATATCGCCTATATTTAATATAATAATATAATATATTCCAGTATATTCTTATATAATGTTTTCAGGGGAGCTCAAAGAAGGAAAGTCCAACAGTGAGATGTGAGGAAATTTGAATATTATATTGAATATAAATCCTCCTAAATGTTACAAGGAGTCTTTAATATATTCATTTAGATTCATTTTAAAAATAACATGTTAAAAAATGGAAATGAATAATTATGGACACATTTTAGACTAAAGCTTAAGTTTAATGAAAAAAGAAAAACAACTTATTGATTTCTAATCATACCTTTAAGATATTTCTATTCACTGCTTCATTAACGAGTAAATTTTGATATTTGTGATTGTGATTAAATCAGCATACATAAATCTGATACCTTTAAAAACAAAGTGAATCAACTGTATTTAAAATAATCAATACACCTAATAACCTTGAAAACTACATTCTTCAAATAATTTTAAAATGGAGACGTTATATTATATTAATGGCTGTGGTATCTTGTAACTATGAAAGTTATAATCTGTATCTAATAATTATCAGAGTGAAGTCATAATGTGACTGTGATGTGATGAATACAAACATCACACTGCAGTTGCTGTGCATTATGGGAAACCGCAGTGAACTCCTACATAATGAGACACACCTGTGAGACCTTTACCTCGCTCAGGAGCTGCTGTGGCCCTTTCCCCCTCAGCTGTGCTTTCACACCCTCACAGATCGTTTGAGTGGAAGAAGCAGAAGAATTTATCACGTCATAAATCCATGTTTCTGAAATTCTCCAGACGGGACGGAGAGCCAGTTGGCCGACGGTGGACATGTTTGAAAACAGGAAGCAGATTGAGATGGAGATGCAGCTGGAGTCAAACGCTTTGATTCAGTCCCACTCGGTCGCTGCTTCACCACACGCAAAACACAACACACAACACACACACACACACGCACCGTCAGTACTGTCAGTGTGAGAGGATTTACACTCGGTTTGTTTTCCAGACCGGTACAGCTCAACATCTGGACTTAAAGACACTAAATATCAGCCCCAAACTGATTGACAGATCCTTTAATACAGCGGTTCCCAACATAGGGGCCACCGGAGAAATGTCAGGGGACGTCAGAGGATTAGCTTCACAGTGTAAGAAAACAAAAGAAAACAGAAGGTAAGAATACAAAAATATTGAATATATAAAATATAAAATCTACATAACAACAGAAAGCTCCATCAGCTGATGAAGATCAAAAACTCTTAAAACCCTTAAGAAAAACATTTGAAATCTATATTTCTTTATTCATTAATCTCTGAACATATTCAAGGTCCAGTGTGTAACATTTAGGAGGATCTATTGTATGTCCATAGGTCTGTTTTCATTAGTTAAAGTAAGAATCACTGTGTTTGTTCCTTCCATGGAGTCCGCCATGTTTACAGTAACCCAGAAGGGACAAACTCTGGCTCTAGTCGGGTCTTTTGCATGTTTGGGGGGCCACCGTAGTTTCTCCTACACGCCTGGCAGGGGAGAGTGAAGCGAGGGAGTTGCAATATGCAGTTACACCGCTAGATATGCTAGATTAAGTAATTAATAATGTCCATAAATTACTTTATTATTCTTAATTACATTAAAATTAAAATAAAGACGTTTAGTTTACAGTGTTTGGGGCCGTGATGGTAGCAGTGTGTGTTGTGTTAATGAAACATTACTGAGACGTTTTTGAACTAAAGTGTTTAGTTTCCTCTGTTGGGCTGTTTCCTTCACACAGGTTGTTTAAGGTTTTTTAAGTCTGTGTGTGTGTGTGTG
>NW_023340268.1:1045443-1045585 GCF_004916995.1 Morone saxatilis
TGTGTGTGTGTGTGTGTACCACAGAGATTTTGCTGTCCAGCAGATAAAGTAAATATTAGTCATGAGGCTGTTTCCTTTTTCCAGGTTCACACACACATTAAACTTCCCATTCAAAGTTCTGTAGTTTGTGTGTGTGTGTGTG
>NW_023340268.1:1045690-1045929 GCF_004916995.1 Morone saxatilis
CACACACACACACACACTGGTTGCGTTTCCTGGACAAACAGGTTCTTGGGGTTTGGTTTGGACTTGAATGAACGAGCTCTGTAGTCAAATGTCGTACATGAAGGTAACTCAGGAAAGAGTTATTGTTTGTCATCAGGATGCATCACTGGTCCATTTCCCAACATCAACAACCAGATACACAACAGATACTGACAGAGAGTCTGTGTGTGTGTTAGTGACTGTTTCTGTCTCTGGAGTCT
>NW_023340268.1:1045976-1052138 GCF_004916995.1 Morone saxatilis
GATCCTTTCATAATGCTGTCAGACACTGACAATAACAACCTGAGTCTGTCAGACTGAGACAGCAGCTTCTGTCTCATTGTTTTGCTCTGAGATGCCGGCGCTGTAGTGCGACATCCAGTGGAAAGTGGATTCTGTATATCTAACCTTTGAAAATAAAGTGACAGTGTGAATGTGTTGCACTCTGCACAAACACACACACACACACACACACACACACAAACACACACAGGACTGTAATGCCAATGTTCCTGTCTTGATTCAAACAAGCACCTGCACTGTGCTTTAATTTACTTCTTTAAGCAGGAAATTCTTTGCTCCTGGATGAAGGTGTGTGCGTAAATGAATGAAAATATTTAAAATGTAAATCAGCTTTCTTACTTTGGATATAAAAGAGGTTCTGTGAGCTGAGAGAGAGACTGTAACCTCAGACAAACACTCCCTCTAATGGCAGGGAAAAGTTCGTTTCTCTATTTACACTTGTGTTTTTGATATTCAATAAAAGAGTAAGTCATTCATATCGAGTGTCACATGACAGACAGGAGCTGCTCCCTCTGAGCTCGTCTGAAGTGTCAGACCATATTTCAGCTCCGTGAAATCAAACCACATGGATCTCACTCTGTTGAGAGGGCAGTGCGAGGACAGAGACGACTATGAGCTGACTCTGTCTGAGTTAATGATATTTTCTTACTTTGTGGCTGCAGTTTGTCAGCTGTGTTAGTGTGAGGAGGAGAAGGTGATTGAATGATTTATGCAAATTATGGAGGTATAAAATCCTAAAAGTAAGTTCATACTGTTTTATACACTATCACCCTGAAACTTGCATCTGTTTGGTAAAAATAAGGTACTTTCTGAGCTTTTAGGGGCTTAAAAATGACCAAAAAAGCTGAATCTGAGTCCATATTCACTCATTCCCTGATTCCTGTGTATAAAATAACCTGTATCTTCAGTATTTTTGGGCCAGTGTGCATCACGCGACAGACACCGTTGTTGTTATTACACAGTTTGGCTTCAAGGGCGCTCTTCCTGGGGGCTCTCTTCCTGGGGGCTCTCTTCCTGGGGGCTTGGTAATAATTCCAAATGTTGTGTTTCCACTTAAGTTTTGTGCTCATTAAGCAACAAGATATAATGTGTTATTAATGAGCTTCAGAGGTTCTGGATTTTGTTAGCTTTCAGCAGAGCCTGGCTAGCTGTTTCCAGTCTTTATTCTAAGCTAACCAGTTGCTGGTAGCTTCATATTTAAATGTACATTCATGAGAGTGTTATCTATCTTTTCACCTAATTCTTAACAAGAAAGAATAAGCAAAAATTAGACACAAAACAAAAACAGTTCTGTTTGAAACTCGACTGTGCATCAAAGTGTACATTTGAATTTTCTTCTTGCCGTATGCGTGACCAGATCGCCTTTGACCTAAAAATGTACGAGGATGGACTGAAGATTTCCCTGCAGGAATCAGCAGAATATCACGCAGAGAACAAAGATCCAGAGACGGAGCATGTGGGCGATTTTATCTCCGTAACAGCACTGATGAAGATGATGATGATGATGCCTTTGGAAAGCTGCCTGTTGGACCTGCATGACATCACTGTTGCTCTTTCTCTCTGCAGTGTCCTTCCAGCAGCACTTACCTTCAAATATTTAGTTACCAAATCCCCTGACGAAAGAGTAAACTCACATTACAGATGTGACTCGGGGAGCCGTTGATGTGGAGCGGCTCCCGTTGGCTCCGACAAACAGAAGCACTGTTGTGTCTTTAACGAGCGCGGTCTCAGATGACAGACTGTGTTTCACGTTTGGATCTCATACTGGAACCATTTAGAAAGTCCAGATTCACTTCAGTCACTCAGAGTCAGTGCAGAACGTTGTCTTATGAAGGCAGATGGATTACTAATTTCTTTTTTCTACATTTCTATTTTACCTGTTAATGTGACGCTGTTGTTGATTTCTTAACTTAAACGTGCAGTATTTAATTTAAGTGGGGGTCTTTTACATTGATAAGGGTGGTGAAGCAGCGTGGGATCATGGGAGTTGTTGTCTTCACCACCATTGGCATCATTGCAGTCAGCTTCTCCCGGTTAGGATTCCTTCAGTGTTCATGTTCAGGAAGGTTTCTAACGGGAAGCCAATTATCCACGAGAGGTCTCCTGCCTCTTCCAAAACCAAACAGACTGCTGATTAAAGACCACTAAACCACCACCTGAATAAAGGCAGTTCCCATTAAAAATCCTGCTCTCACGGCTGTTGGACAGACAAAGACGTCTGCGAGCCGAGCTGCTGCTAACGTTAGTCATCTTGTTTTTCTCTGGAAATAACTTAAGAATCCAGACGTCGAATGACTAAAATCCCTTCCATCCGATTCAAATCTAGAACGTTAAAAAGCACGCAAGATCAAACAGTGGATGGTAGAAATGTGGCTTCAGACTGGATAAACAGTCAATGTATGACAGCTTCTGGCAGACAACCACAACGCTGACGCAGGCACAAAGGGGATATGACGCCATCGACAGGCGACGCTGGATGCCACTGAATCCTACACACTGGTCCTTTAATCCTGCACTCATTCCCTCTGTTGTCTTTCTGTTTTCATCAGATAAAAATCCTCATGGGCAGCTTGTGAGGCCACCCACGACAATTAGATTGCTTGCTTTTCCTTTTTTGCAACAACTCTGATATTTGTGTATGTTCTCCCACTCCTCTGGTTCCCACTCTCTGTGACTCTGTGAAATTCAAACTATTCAATCACAAATGGAGCAAAAGGAATCCGAGTAATGCAGAGGAAAATCCTCTTCCTCCTCTCCACCGTTACAATGGCTCCTTTCAGCTTCCTGGGAACAGCGAACAACTCCTTTTCTGGGCCGCTGGTCCACTTCAAGAACTGAATTTTAGTTAACCTCATTAACCTGCAGCGTCTGTGTCGTATACTAACGAAGGGAATTAACTTCATTGTTTTAACGGTGCTTAAATACCATTCCAACCACCTTAATTGCACTAAACTACAATTCAAAAGGTTTGAGAGGAACTTTGTTTAAGCTAGTTTGTTTCCTCTGTTACATTTTTTCCTCCCTATCTAATTCTATTCTATATATATATATGTATGTTGAAGCTAACATACAGCAGGTGTTTTATATGTTTAATGGATAATTAGTGGACAATCTGAGTGTTGCAGACTGAGCTCTGTGTCCAGAGTCATTTATTTCCAGTGAGGTCAGACACGAATACCAGTGTTATCTACATGGCTGCACGCCTGCTGCAGAACATAGAAAAATGCTGACAATCACACGGGGGCTGAAAACCTCTTCACGCTGCTGACTCCCAACAACTGTCTGTGTTTCGGTGACATATGAGTAACTTCACAAGCATCCTCATGTCGGCCCACAGGAAGTCTTTTCCCAGAGCGTTACTCGGCCAAAACAAAGGCCGTCGCTGGCGTCTGTCCAGCTCCACAGCCAACTGCCACTGAGAGAGGTTTAACCTTTGAGAGTGCAAATGACACAGACAGACAGAGGGAAAGACAGAGAGGCAGACAGGCGGACAGACAGCTGGATCAGACAGGGAATCAATAAAAACATGCATCACATTTAAAAAAAAAAAACATTTTAGGCTGCAAAAATCCCTCAAAACAGTGAAATCTTGGAGAGACTGATTAAATCTTTGCATCAGTGCACTGATCATACATTCAATGTGTTATAAACAGTTTATTTCATTAGTTTGTACATTCTGTGTTTATATAATTTGTCATCAGTATGAATCTGTTCTCACTGTTAATTCATAATGACTGGATACAATTAGACTTACAAAGACATCAAAGGGATAGCTGGGGGGTTGAGGGGTCTGTAGGAGGGAAGGGGAATAACATTATATCTACAATATACAGTTTATACTCATTTGGATGTTATACTGTGTGTATTGATCTGAATCACATTAATATCTGCTGGTATTCTGTGAGGTAAAAAACCAGTAAAGAACTCATTAAAGAAGTTTATCTCATCCAGCTACAGCCATCAATAATAGGACACATGTCCTATACATGAATGAATAAAACTCGTCTCTTTGGGTATTTTCTTCCTCTCTCCGTTCTTTCTTTTTCAGAGGTCATGTCTTCCGCCTGTGGCTGCTCCAGGTTTCTGTCCTTCAGCCTTTTATGAGACGAGGGGTTAGGAACCCCATATGGTGAAGGAATGATGGAGAGGAGGAAGAAAAGAAAAGGTGGGCAGAGATTTTAGTCTGTCTTGTAAAATCTGCCCCCACATCCCTCTCTCTACCTCCGTCTCTCTCAGAGGGCCGATAGCTGTGTTGTTTCTTGATGTTCTTCCAGTCTGAGTCCGTCTCTCTCAGATGGACAAACCAGAGTTTGAAGGCCGCTCAGTGGCTACCGTACGGGGAAACTACCGAAACAAAGACAACACAACAACAGCAGAAACACAGACTATTGGGAACAAAGAGGTTGTTTCTTCACAACAGAAAGGTAGAACAACGTGAGGCTGAGGGATAAAACCAGATGGGTTTTAACTGAAGCTGCCATAGACTTGTTTTTTTGCAGTTCTTGACCATAATCTTAATATGATACATTTAAAACAAGCATATAATCCCTGCCTTCAGTAATCCTCTGCACCTGACTCCCTCACACACCTGTGCACCTGTTCCCCAATCAGCTCTCCAGCAAATATACCAGCCCTCTTCCCCTCTTTCCTTTCTGCTTCGTTTGCTAGTTAAGATCGACCGCCTGTTAACAAACCTGTTTCTGACAACAGATTCTCTTAAATATTACACACTGAAACCTTTTTATGATTAAAGCTTCTGTTTGGTCACTGTCCCCACAGTGTTCCATTAAAGATAATACACCAATATTTGATTCTGGATTTGTTTTCCAGTCCAGAACAGTGAAACCAGATCATTATTGAACCACAAAGGCGCAACTGGGCTCTGAATGTTTTGAACACATTTTCTGGCCCCTGTGCAGTCTGCTCCGTCAGATCGAAAAGGTTTAAACTGTGATTTATTGCTGAGCTAACTCTGAACCAAACCTCTGTTTCTATTTTGAGGTTTCAAGAATAGCTTTGCAAAAACAACACGTCCGCTCCTTCCAGCTTGTTATAGACCTCACTGTGCACTTGACACTGTTGCTCAGAGGGATCTTTGTGTCCCTCTGTCTGGTTGAACCATCGTACAGCCTAAAACCATCAGAGACCATTCAGAAATCTTAATCAGTCCCCTCAGACATCTGAATCAAACTATACCACTCTGGCCTGTATCTATATTCCTAACTAAAGATCAGGTCTACAGGCGGGTTTATCCGTTTAATGCTGCCATGAGTCTGAAAGAGTTCTGTGTCTCCAGATCTGCCCAGTCTGGCAGGCAGCTGATTGGTGGAGAGATCTCCCTCTCTGCTCTGCATGGCTTTTATATGGCTTCATCTGCACTGTGTGTGTGTGTGTGTGTGTGTGTGTGTGTCATACGTACACATGTGCAGTAGGACCAAGGTGAGGATATCGTTCACCTCCATCGTCCACTCGCTGCTGAAGCTTTCTGGAAACTGTGCGTCAGAGGAAACGGGGGTCAGACTGGCTCTCTGTGTGGCCCCTCTCATACTGAGTGTATGTTGGGCTGCATTAAAGTCCTCCACCGGAGCGAGAGTATCTGTGGTATGTTCGTCTGCCATGTGTCGGAGTTGAATATTTTGAGTTTGTAAAACCTGAAGAATTTGAGCTCAGAGCTTCCTCTTCCTCTTCCTCTTCTGTGATTCACATGAACCAAAAAAGGGTCCAGAATGAATCAATTTATACTTTCAAAGTGTTGATATGTTTTAATCAAAGCATGTGAAATTAGACTACAGATAACAACACATTAGATCATAAATATCACCCTAGTGATGAAAGGTTCAGATCTAAAATAAAACTGACAGAAGATCCGTCGGGCAGATTAAACTAACATATACATACCGACATAACAACACCTCTGCCCCTGCACCAATAACATTCATGTGAAATTATTTTTCTCTGACTGTCTCCCGTCTCTCCCATGTGCAGGTCTGGGATGATGTGAAAATTAAAAAATAATTTACAATATTATCACAATAATCATCAAAATATACTTTTCCTACAGGGATCACTTTACCTCACATTTTGTATTGCAGATAGTACACCTAATCTCCCTGTCGTTCTTTA
>NW_023340268.1:1052251-1052453 GCF_004916995.1 Morone saxatilis
TGTACGTTAGTGAGCTAGACAGCTCTTTCAAGTCACTTTTGAGCCTTTTGAACAGCAGAAATTCACCATGATATACTTATCGAGCTTATAGAGCTTTTTATCACATAATGAGATTACACTGATTTTACTGACTGAAAAGAATCACATGAGATGAGTTTCCTCGACAATTAAGTCAGCACTGTAAAGGCTAGAAAAGCTGCAC
>NW_023340268.1:1052553-1059175 GCF_004916995.1 Morone saxatilis
GCAGTCTCTGTAATATTGAAATATGCCACATTCTGTGTGTACTTTAAGCATAATTTATATCACATGTCAGTTATCTTTCTGGAGCAGAAAATGCTAAATCACCAGCTGGGTGCAGAGTTTGTGTCTTCGAGAGCAGCTCAGAAACTTGTTTCCACGCTGCGGAGGTTGAGGCTGATTTACAAACATCGTCTCGTGTCCTTTAAAATCCCTGAGTGGGACCCTCACGGTGTCGATCAACAGTGTAACACACCATTAGGTAAGAGAGGCTTGGCAGGAAGAACACATGAGTTATATGTGTTTCTGTGAGCTGATTTTCCCTTTGCGTGTCTTTTTGTGTGTTACGTTCGGCGGAGGAGAGAGCAGGCGTGCAGCCAGACAGACAGACAGGTCCTGACGGGCCTGTTGTACATGAGCTACACACACTAATGAAAACCTGATCCCTCCTGAGGTAATGCTGCAGTCACTTAGTATTGGAGTCGTACGGAGAACGGGGAGTGAGCTGGATCCCCTCGTCTCTAATACATTCTCAGTCTGGACAGTCGTATTTCACAGCAGCCGGTTGTTTGAACACAACAAGGACCCTCGCTGACACACACAGACAGATGTTTGTACATGTGTGAACAGTAAATATCTGTGTGTAAGGCGTATGACGGCATTCAGTGTTTCCCTAGGAATTAAATTCATACTGGACCATTCTGCAGGTTTTTCTTCCAGCAGCAGTCGAGGGCTTGAAGCCGCTGATTATGTGCAATATTTCTGCATCATCCACACATCATTTGACACCTCAACACACCATCACTCCAAATCTGTCACATCGCACGTTATTCTGCACTTTGTTAGTTGTGTAGTTGTATGTTTCAGAGTTAATTAGGGCTCGAGCAGCGACTGATGCAAGGAATTATGATCTTTCTGCCAAAAGGACTGCATGCTCAAAACCTCAGGAAACACAGTGAATATGTACGGATTATATGGGACATTGCAAAATCGGCACGCACGTACAACCAGACAAACCCTAACCCTATGTACCCATACCCCAAACCCAACAGGAAGTCGGCCATTTCTGAATTTAGAAGTCATTTTTTACTAATCTGATCGATTTAACCAGGTTCAGTCAGTGCAATCGAAAGAGTATCCTGATGAAAAGTTGTTACTTGTGACTTTCAGATGCAGTGTCCGTGGCTTGGCATTGAATTTCGATGTATCACCATGAAACAGGAAGTTGTTATAACTTCAGTGTACTTTGTCCTGACCTCAATCTACATGCTAATATTCAGTTATAGCCATAGCACCACCTACTGGAGACAGGAAGTAAGCCTTGAATGGTAATTATCTGCTGATTCATGTGAAATGTTACACACGATGTGACCCAATCGTCGCTGCTTGTAGCTTTAATTATATTTGAACTGTACTGCTATATCTTATACTGCCTGATGCTTTGTAAATGTGTGTGTTCTTTCTATCTTTGTAAATATGCAGGATACAAATGCACCTCTTGAGGCTGACACAACTGCAATTTGAATTGTGTTTGCACAATATTAATAAAGTTCTTGAATCTTGTATTATTCAGTATTCAGATAATTTACCAAAGTAAAAGTACAAATACCACACTGTAAAAATATTATGTTACAAGTAAAAGTCCTGCTGCATTGAAAATGTTACACAAGTAAAAGCACTAAAAATGTCTCCTTTGACTGTTGTACTATTATGTATGATATTCAAAATGGCTGACTTCCTGTTGGGTTTGGGGTGTGGGTCATCTACGTCATGATATATGTGGTTGTGTATTTCATGCAGACTTTAAGACTTTAAGTAGAAGTATAAAGTAGAATAAAAAGGAAATACTCAATTATAATACCTAAAATTGACGACTGATGACGTCCTAGATGGTTTAACCCAGGCATTCAGCTTCTGTTTCACACACACTCACACTCTCTCTTTCTCTCTCACTCACACACACTCACACACACTCTCACACACATACACACATACTGGAAACACCGGAAACAGTTTGTGTAAACTGCAAAATAAAAAATGCAGAAGTGACTTTGAGTCACTCGTTCTCACACTGCCGGCTCCTCATGTGCTGCTCAGATGTGGTTCTTGTGGTTGAAGATAGAAGAGGCTGTAAGTCATCTAACCGCCAGTGGGTGAGATGATGGCGTGGAACACAGAGCGAGGACTGTTCAGCACGCAGGAAGTCGAGAAAGAACCTGACACAGTCAACCACCAAGCACAGTTTCATATAAACCCTAAAAACCACCGAGATCCCTGTGACTGAAGGCTCTGTCTCTGAGACACAGGCCACCTACTAATGCCCCACTTCAATCTGACTTCACCTCAGTTCAAACCAGATCCAGAGTCGCCCTCCATGGAGAGTCAGGAAGCAGCCAAGAACCCCAGTGAGCACTCAGCTCAGGTTCAGAGTTATTGTAGTATAATAGTTTTTATTAGTTTTTTAATTTTTGTTTTTAATTCAGTTTCCAGAGTGGGTTTGCTCATTTCAGTGTAGTTTTTTAGTTTCAGTATTAATATTCTTTACTATAATATTAATATGGGGGTATTTGTCAGGGACAAGTTTCCCTGAATCTCAATAAGTCTCAATAAACATGCACCAGTGCCTCCTCATGCACCTCAACTAAATGACATTTCCACCTCAACCAACTTCAACAGTCAAATCCTTCTTTTACATAAATGCATGAGTCATAACAATATAATATAATAGTTTAACACAGGGAACCTTTGCTTTTAATACTTTCCCCTGATTGTTACATATGAGTTTTATAAGTACCCAATATCAATTAGTTTGGGGTTTTATTTTCAAATTCTAGTTTTTATTTTTACTCAAATTTAATTTTAGTTTTCAGTAGGGTTGAGCGAGTATCCATACATCTAATTATAGGAACTTTTATTTATAAAAAAACAACAACAACTTAAAGTCCAGATAATTTAGTTGGTTCAACAGATACAGATAATGGTGTATTTGTTCCTTTCTATCTTCCACTCCAAGGAAAGGCTTTCCATCAGTCCAACATTGAGTGAAGTTGTGCACAAGGCTGCAGACGTCGTTCTCAGTACATCAGTAGTTAAGGGAAGAATGTGAGTTGAGAATTATGGACTGCTGAATGACTTGTTGCAGTGTGAGAAACTCATTTGAGCTCCATAAAGGATGAAGGAACTTGTTCCACTCTTCCAGGATTAATCTTTAGGTCTTTTCAAACGGTTCTGTGTTGCCAAATTATTTAACACTGCAAACTATCAACCTCAGTGTCTGGATTTCTCAGCAAATAGAGGCTCAAAGAACACAATTCAGTTGCCTTTAACGGACGGCAGATGAAAAAGGAAGGAGGCAGCAGAGACATTGCTCCTGCAGATCAGCTGGTTACTGGTTGGATGCTCAGTCAAACATTTTGCCAAAGAGCCAGGCACGGTATCGAACTCTCGCCAACACACACAAACACTTTACAAGCCTTTACTTTCCTCTTCTAATGACCTTTTTCCTCGTCTTTTATTTTGGTTTCTCTCAGCTGTTTGAGCAATTTCTCTCAAGCAATCATCGCTCCTCTTCTTCCTCTAATGACCTGGCTGTTGTAACTACTAATGACCTATTTCCTCTGTTGTCATAATGACTTCACTTCTTTTCCCTTTTCAGATGACTTCCTCAGTCGCTCACTCGACTTTCCTTCAAGTATACTTCAAGACTGAGTCTTTTCAGGGATAAACTACCGAATCTTCACTACAGTTGGGCTGAAAAGGTGAAGCAAGTCCTGTATATACATATACACATATATACATATACAGTATGTATAGTGCTGCTTGACAATTTATGAACCGTAAGGCTGCCTCACATTGGACCAATGGAGCTTATTTTAGATGAATTTATAGCTTTCCCCACACAAATGATCTTCTTCTCGAGGTCTTTTGAGACTTATTTTCCTCTTGGCTAGGGCTGCATGCTATTATAAAAACATCATACTGCGATTATTTTGACAGATTTTACGTTTGCAATATGATTCACAGTTATTGAGGAAACCACCTTTTTTGCATCACAATTTCAATTTTCAATGAAAAGAAAATTAAAATTGTGATGATGCGACATTTTTTAGGGTCTGTAACAAACAAACTTGTTTTCTTACATCTGGAGAAGATTTGTAGGTCAGAGCATCTGCAGCACTGCAGCACCTCATTATAATGCTGTTTGTCACATAATTTACTTTAATCAATACAATTGCAGCTTGCATTTGCATATGGTACATATTGCGGCCAGATTTCGATAATGCAGCTCTACTCTCGGCACAACTGACCTGTTCAGGTTCACTTTGGTAGGACTGACCTGGTTTGATCTATTTAATCAGCGCTGCCCAATTTCTTCCCTAAAGATCTTTCATTTCATTGGTTAATTCAGCCATTTTTGTTCCACCCGATTGTATTTACCTGCTTGTTTTAAGCAATGTAGCTCTGGGTTCACTCACTTTTGTCCTCACACAATTGATTTCCACAAAAAAAAGTATATGGAAGTGATGAACATAAACTTGTTATTTTATATAAAGAATACTGCTTTTGACTGAATAAAGAAATAATGATAAAACAATAGAAAACTCCAAAATGCTCAGGTGGTTGACGCACATTCAAGCAGCACTATATATACATATATTTATAGTCACATCTTAAGTTAGCTAATGTTAGCAAAATGTTAGTTAAAACAAAGGTTGAAATGTTCTATTTTGAACAGAATTTATATTGTAGGATGGAATATGTTAATGACACTGTTAAAGTTCTACGCAGGGTTCCACAGGGTATCCTGTTCTCCAGAAAGTCTCATAGTGTTTGTGTTGGTGGTAGAGAAGTATTCGGTTGGTAGAGAACAAGTATTTGGTGATTAAGAAGAAGTGTTTGGTGATTAAGAAGAAGTGTCTGTGGTGGAGAAGAAGGAAGAAGTGTTTGGTGATTAAGAAGAAGTGTTTGGTGATTAAGAAGAAGTGTTTGGTGATTAATAAGAAGTGTTCAGTGATTAAGAAGAAGTGTCTGTGGTGGAGAAGAAGGAAGAAGTGTTTGGTGATAGAGAACAAGTGTTCTGTGGTGGAGAAGTGTTTGTTTTCTTCGGAGCCATGAAAACCTTGGTTTTATACATTCCTGAAGACCTGATTGAGGCAGAACCAGCGACTGAACTCGACTGTTCAGACCTGGATATCTGCCTCCAACGTCCAAAGAGCCCTCCAACAACTCTGGGAGGAGCAAGATTTCTGAGTCCAGCAGCCACCATCCTCCATGAGAAGGTAAATCATTGGTTCCTGGTTTACTCTTTTTTACCTTTTTAATACTATAGCTAATGCTTTAATTTGCTGCAGATATACAGTTTATAACGGAGGTGAATATCAGTCAGAGTGGAATTTGAGGCTGAAAACATTGATTTACAAAAGATTATATAATTTATTGTATGTCTGGAGAAACCAATCCAAGTTTACAGTTAATTAAAGAGGTAAAAGTAATAATGGCTAATTACTGAAATCTTGACTTTGTTTCTTTACTTTCATTAATAATAAACTTAAAAGTACATGATCTTTGATTTTTCTAAAACCTCAGTTAAATGGCTTTTGGTCAGCAGATAACTCTAAATAGTTGTATGTAATATTTACCAGTCTTATAACAAGAGGGACCCCTTGCTGTTTTGTTTTAATCCAGGAGGAAGACGAGTGCACGCCGCTGCCACAAGAAGGAGAAACAGAGCAGGAAGAACCTCTGCAGGAGCTGCAAAACCTGCAGCAAACATGGCAGACTGAAGAGCTGGAGGGATTTAAAGACATTGCAGGTTTTGCAGGAGAGATGATGGAGGAGCTTGGGGACCCGAGACCAGATAAAAGCATCTGCAGACACTTCCTGAACTGGCTCAATGAGGGGCTGGAGACCCGTATAATGAAGAAGATAGCAAGAACGTACCAGAGAGAGCTGGAAGAGGGCGATCACTGTTATAGAAATAAGAACAACAATCTTTATCGCTTTTTGATTTCATCGCTTCTGTAAATCACTCGGCTGTGATGTTGCTTTGTGGCACACACTCAAACCTCCTCTGATCTCTTGTTTTCCTGGTGCAGGCTCCTACATGGCTCCACCACTCATGACCCGAGCTCAGAGAGAGCGCCAAAAGAGGGAGGAGCTGATCAAGCTGGACAACCAGAGACAGAGCCTCAACAAATGTCTGGACGCTCACTGGGAGGCAAAGAGGCGCCAAAAAGAGTCACGGAAGGTCGAAGAGGAGGAGTGCTATGAGAAATGGATGGTCGGACACGGCCAGAGCGCTTTCGACTCTCCACCAGAGGCGCCAAAAAAGAGGATGAGCAAGTGGGAGAAGAGATTTTTAAAGTGAGTCAGAGTCCGTCAGCCTTATATGGGTTGACTTATATGGGTGGACATATTTCTGACATCTGTCCAATGTGATGTTACTGTAAACGAATTACATCGCCGTAAGAAAGCAGAATCGCTGGCTCTGTAGTGGTTTGTGTTTATTCATTTTTTACTATTATTATTACTTAATGCTAGATCAGGTAGGTCGACTCTGTTTCTATGAGTTATTAAGGTTAAAATCCCCTCTGATCCACACGGTCAAACCAAACTCCATTCTAAAACC
>NW_023340268.1:1059273-1070438 GCF_004916995.1 Morone saxatilis
AAAGCCATAGATCTCTATTTTCATCTGTCCTTCGTTCTTTGGGAAAGTAAAGAAAATCTTTAAATTTAATGTGCAAACTGCGACGCAGCAGCTTTTAGGCGTGGCTGCACTGGACACAAATACAGCGCTTGTGTGATTGAAAAGGGGGCGCGGCCATTCTGAGGACAGCAACTTGATGTTAGGATCACTATGAGGATTTTAAGAATCGGTTCATTCGGCTGAAAGTCTTCATCCTCAGCAGTGAGGTTGTGTTTTTATGACAATAAAAACACAACAATTTGTGACAATTCTGTCAACTACATTATAAAACTCTTCACTTTATTTTCTGTTTTTTAGCATGAAAGAAGTCTTCTCCTTCAGAACCAACCGAATTCATCCTCAGCTCCTGCCTGACCCAGTGGAGACAAAGTGACGCCGAGAGTCCTGTCACTCTCTCTCTCTCTCTCTCTCCGTGTCCGTAAAGACACTGTACAGTCTGTGTCTATGTGTAAGGGCAGTTAGATGCCTGTGAGGAGTTTGCCTGTGAGGGTTTCCCGCAGTTCAAACAGTTGTGATCTGTTATAATGATCCTCTCTCTGCACTTGTCTCTTCACCCTCTGTGTGAAAGGTGTCTCTGAGTTTGGCCTCCATGCAGGTCTCTGTGGTTCAGAAGAGGTTCAGTGGTCCAGGTCCTTCAAGCTCCTGTTGGCACCTGGAAGTTGCTGGAAGTCTGCTCTCACTGACGACATTTAATGTTCATTTAAAGCTGTAATATTTAACATTTACTCATTAAAATGTCTATAAATTCTTACCTATGTTCTGTATGTAGTTGAGTTATGTTCTTACATTATCCCAAATGTTTCCAACAATGTTCAAACTCCATTTCCACTTGTTGTACTTTAACAAACTTCAACAGAATGAATCAGATTGACTTGGGTCAGTGCGATCTAAAGATCCTTACAATGAAAATCTGTGCAAACTGTGAGTTTTCGTGTCTCTGGTGTCAAATTTCGATGTTTTGCTATTTAACAGGAAGTTATTTTTTGTTGGTCAATACTGCCCTAGACTTCACCTACTGCACCTCGTGCACCACCACCTACAGCGTTTGGTTTACATTAAATGTTAACTGTGCAGTCTGACCTTAATATACCGAAACATAATGTATAATCAATGTATACATATGGGATACAGAAGGTTATATTTAACTCCTTTGTGCAGTGTCAGAATATTCAGAGCTGTGTCGACGTTCATCGCTGCCTGCAGCTTCATTTATTTTATGTTTAATATATTTATCTTTTAGGATATTTTCCTCACTTTCAGTCTGTTTCAGTTAAGAAACTAATGGAAGGTTAATGTTAATGGTTTCTTTAAAAGTAAATGAGCTTGACAAGCGGTGGCGGACAAATGCTGTTCAGCACCGCACACACAGAATGACATCAGGGAAATACTGATAGTCCATTTATGTGTGGGCCGCAGGACAAAGACAGGAGCTGTTAATAATGTGTGTGAACAGCACACACATAAAGTCCTTGCACATAAAGTCTTGTTAAATTTGGCTGACTGCTCACAGTCGAGCAGCTTTTGTCTAAAGCAGAGAGAGGTCTGTGTTTCTGGATGAAAATGAAACAAGTCTATTTTTTTCCTTCCTCTTCATCTTCGTCCCTTCATCTCTTTACAAAGTCAACACATCCGAATGGGTTTGAAGGGTTTGACTTTGGCTCTGATAGGACTCTGGGGATCAGGTCTGGGGCTGAAACAAGGAGAACAAAGTCATTTGGTGGTGATGAGGAAGAGGAAAAAAAAACAATATTTCTCTCTAAATATGTTTTCCCACAGGTTTAACATCTGTGTGTCAGAAAACAAATAAAGACTGAAGATTTCATGCTAAAAATTTAAAATAAGAGCACAATAATAAACTCTGCATTTTGCCATGTCTGTATGTTACATATTAATGTTTGCATTAGTGTGCTCTTGTTCCCATTGTGTGTGTGTGTGTGTGTGTGTATCATGCCAGCATGTGTGTGTTTGTGTGAGTCCTGGTTAGTCCTGGAAAACCTCAACACCACCTCTGTTTCCTTACATTAGGATTAGTGCGCTGTGTGTGACAGGAGCAGCACTCTGACCGCCACTCTGCGGAGGGAAACAGCCATTTAACTTGTCAGCCTGCTGGAATTAAACCAGCAACCCTTCCCCCACTTCCAGTAGACTACATTCATAACAATCTGACTAATGGAGAGGAAGTTGTAGTTCTTTGGCAACAACTGGGCATTGTATTATATACAAACGGTACAAATACAATTAAATTGAATTAAATTAATTTGTGTATCTGGAAAAGATAAATCACAGAACTTATATTTCTAAATGATCATAAATGTGGTAGTCTGATATTTAATTTCTCCCAACTTCTGACGTAACTGTTGTTAATTAATAATCAGAAACTTGAATAGGCTCCAAAATGATTTCATAACCAATAATTTATGTACGTGGTTAGACAACCCCCAGAAACAGCAACTGCTTGCATAGTAGGACCAGCTTTTATTTAAAAGGGAGATTGTGGAAGGTCATAATCATCATGAAGAGCAGAAACCCTCTCCAAAACTATCTGCCAGGGTCGGGTAGTGTTATTGAATAGATGTGCCACAACATTAGGCATTTAATTCTCTGTTTCTTGACCAGTTATTATAAGAAGACATCAGAGATTGTAGCACTGCAGCCGCTGAAGTATTATAAAAGAAATCTGAATAAGATACAAGTCGGCACTGAATCATAATGCAGAGATCCACAGTTTGAGTGAAAGCAGAGAGCTTTGTGGTCTTACACTTTGTCATTTTGTGGGTCAGAAACTGGCTGAAACAGCAGTGGAAAAAAGGAATAAATGAGCCACACAAAGTGCGTCTGTCAGAGTTATTGACAGAACAATCAAGACGTAGGTGTCAGCTTCAATTAGTTCTTTCCAGCTTTACAAGATCCACGCTCTCTGTATTTTGTGGCCAAGTTCTCGCTCTGTTTTTACGCTCTCGTGGACTTGGCTCGGTTCAAAAGGCATATGGTGCAATTAGTCTTCGCTTCATCATGCATGTGTTCCTGGTTTTTGAGGCATTTCAGTCCTTTCAGGTACTCCCTCAGAGACCATGAAAGTCCTGTTGATGAGTCTGCAGGGGCAGACTGAAGGTTTCTGAGCTTCGTGGTTAAAGTTAGTAGTTAAGGTGATCAACTCTGTACTGTCTGAAACTCACAGGGGGGAAACATGATTCCTTACATAAGGACACGCTACCGTGGGGAAGGAGTGTCGAATAAGGGTGAATGTCCTAAAATGCATCAGTACAGCTGCAGATAATCAGTACTGATATCTTTTATTAAATATTTATTCTTTAAAATGTAAAAAAAAACATCTTTCAGGAGCTGGTTGGGATTTTAAAATAGATTTTTTGATCATCCTAAAATTCAGAAAACCAATTTCTTCTACTTCATGGCACCACTTTGGATGGACATATAGGTTTTGTACGGATGTTTTTTCTATATATATTGTTTTATATTTATAAATTGCAGGAAACACATTCTCACTCCCAACATGTCAGATATCAAATTGAAGGTGCCTCATGGTAATCTGCAAGAATAAATGCAACGTCCGATTATATTCTGGGTGAATATACCCTTATAATAAACACCTTTAAATTGTTAATTATAACTAATCTATGTTTTATTTTAAAATTGTTGTTTCATGATTAACACAGTTGGAATTTCTTTAAACACTGACATTATTTTGAACTTATCTGAGCACACTAATGAACTTTTTTATATTGTAAGTCTCTTTAACGTTTAGATATGCAGCATGACTGTACACATTAGCACCTTTTGTACATTAATATTCACATTAATGTGCTGCTCCTATTGTGGTATTTGACATCTTCCTTTATGATTATGAACTTGAATGTTCAATAAAGAGAAAAAAAATGGTAAGCAGAATGAATACAAGGTAATATTTGTAATATATGTGTATTGAAATTTTCCCTCCAACGTTGCCCAAGTACAAATCCAAGATTATTAAAGTTATTAGATTTTAGCCAAATGTAAAAGGACGATATAGCAGTTGTTAGCGAGTGAAAGGGAATAAACCCACGGTGAGTGACGTATGCAGAGTGGCGTGCCAGCTACTGTCTTCTGAGCAGCCAGGAGAGCAGCCCAGGGGAGCAATGAGTGTTAGTTCACTCTGGAGGTCCGTCAGGCTTTAGGGCCAGGCAGTAAACTTGATAGTAAAGTTGATTGGCCTTCTGCCCCTGATTAGTGAGCCTGAAACCACCAGTGACACTGTAGTGTACAGCCCACAGTATGTAACTGAGCTGACATCAACCTGCGAAACTCTTTAACCAGTCAAACAAGTAGTAATAACACTAATAATAATGATCAACCCATCAGTGCAATTTAAAGGTGGATTTCTAAGCAAAATGTCTGTGTGAAAAGTCAAAAAACAAGAAAGTAAAAATGATTCAACCCCAGACAGAAGGAAGAGCTTTAGGTGGAAGAGGTCAGTCAGAGTTTAGAGTCGGGTAGTAAAGTTGATGGTAATAAACTTGATTGGCTTCAGCTCACAACTGACAGTCTGAAGTCCTACATTTCATCTTCTGAGCTTAAAGCAACTCATAAAGAAAAAGTCCTCACATCCTTTACTTAAGTAAAAGTACAGATACCTTCGTGTAAAAATACCACAGGTAAACGTCCTGAAGTCAAAATGTTACTGAAGTAAAAGTAAGTACAGAAGGATTATCAGCAAAATGTACTTAAAGTATCAAAAGTGAAAGTGGTCGTTAAGCAGAACGAATCCTTTCATACTGTTACATGAATATTATTAGAATATATTATTATTGTATCACTAATTAATACATGTAAGAGCACTTTAAAGTTGTAGTTCACCTTGTAAACTAAGATCCATGTTGTAATGTTTTTAGGCATTTTTCTTACAATTCAATTCAGTTTTATTTGTATAGCGCCGATTCATAACTCAGATAGAGCAGATCTAGACGGTACTCCTTATAAAATTATTTACAGAGACCCAACAGTTATATTATTTACAGAACCAACATCCAGGTTTGCAATAGAATTGTGGGAGGACGTGAAAACTGCAAAAAAAGATTATTATTATTATTATTATTTGTATGATTTATTATAGATCAACAGGGTAAATGTGAGTCGTCGCATTGCACGTCTGCAGCTTCATAAATAGAAACAAGGAAGTGAGTTTGGGGATGTATGGCTCAACGTTTTGTGCAGGAAACCACAGCGATGGTGGTCACGTTATGCTTCACACAGACATTGTCTTTGCATGAAACTAACTCCCTTTTTACAGCCTGTGCAGAATAAGTTGCAGTGAAAGGACCAAATTGCAAGGTTGTGCAGAATTCACACAGATTGGTTTTGCAATTTGCGTTAATTGTTGCAAATGCAACATTACAACTTCCTGGAGGGATGATCATATGCTATACACATCTTCTGTGTCAAATAAATGTAGTGGAGTAAAAAGTACAATATTTGCCTCTGGGGAGCAGACGTAATGGAAATACTAGTTACTTACATTCCACCACTGATATTTGGTTTTATAATGTATGAGCTCTCAATGACCACAAACCACAAAACTAACTGTGATGGAAGAAGAAAAGAGTTTGAGTTAACAGAGGGAAGCAGGACAGCAGACAGCAGCTGCTGATAACTGAGCAGTGAACTTCAGCCCTGATGTTTGAGGCTTAAAGGATTCAATTCATCAATTAGTTGATAGAAAATTAGTTAGCAACTTCTTGAAAATTGATCAACCAACCAAAGTCAACCAACCAAAGTTATAACTTCTCAGTAGTGACCTCTCATGACAACATGACTGATAACCTTTAGGTTTAGGACTAAATAAACTATAAAGACATCAGAGTTATTTTCTGACATTTCATAGACCAAACACATCAAGAAAATAATAGTTAGCTAAATGTGTTTTGCAACCAATCTGAACTTTGTTCAACGTCTCCATGATTACTCCACTGGTGGAGGAACACATAGCTCATGTCCACGGTCTGTAATTGTTCTCACCTCCTCACAGTCCTCTGGATGACCTTACCTGAACCGACCAAATCCTTTGCCTTGCCCTGACTCTCGATCAAAGCACCCCTACTTGACCTCCGACCTCTGCCTTTGATCAGCCAACAGCTTTAACCTTTTCATTTCGCTTCACTCACTTTCAAAAAGATAGAATTTACTAGAAAGCTTCAACCTCTGGAGAGATAAAGTTGATGTGATTCCCACAGATATTGACATATTTCAGTCTAACCAAGCAACGGATTAACTACCAAATTCATTCATCCGAATCCAAATCTATTTATTATCTAGCAATTATGCTACCTATGATACATATAATATATTATTTATTTGGAGCATTTTACAAGTTTGAGCTTCGAGTCCTAAACAATATATAATAATGTGCTCTTCACCTAATTGAATTACATTTTAACAACAGAACTAAATGAATTTATCTTTGGTATCGCAACATTAGTTCTTCATGGTTCTCTCCTGCGATTGGATGCTATTAAACTGGTTCAAACAAAGTGGATCTGAGGAATTAAATGTGAGAATTATTAACTTTAATGTTAAGTGACCCAGGAAATGAATTATTTGAGAGAAAGGGAGGATGAAATGCAGCAAAGGGCCCAGGCTGGAATCGAACTTGAGCCACTGTGGTATAGACTTGATTTACATTGTATGTCTTTCCTGCTCTGTTTGTCCCTTTTCTTCTTCTGTACCCTGTAGCTGTGCCCAGGTGTGCTGATTGTTAGACGAGGTGCACCTGCCCTGTGATGAGGTGTTTAAAAGCCTTCTGCCAGCGTCAGAAGAGAGGCTTCTGGCACAGGACTGCTGGTGTTGCTGCCTCTCAGCGTGGGGTTTTGTCTTGCTTTGGGTCTTCTGTTAGTGGTTGTTTTGGGTCAGTGCTGTTTGCCCTGTAGAGCAGCCAAAAGCCCAGCTCACAATGCCTGCTAATGCAGCTCGTGTGCACGATGGAACATCTTGTTTTTTATTCTTTATTATAGAGTGGCCACATTGCTCCTGTGAGTCGCGTGTCTGTAGCGTCGCTTCATTACACAGTCGAGGGCCTGCATAGTTTTATAACAGATAGTGAAAAGTTCGTAGTCATATCGACATTACACCAGCAACATATACATCTTTCACTGTAGTTTCAATGTCTATATCTGTAGAATATGTCACAGAAATGGGGAAAAAAGTGTAAATATATATTTATATGTATATTCTTGTGCTTTTATTGTACTTTATCAAAGGCGCTCTTTGTGTGATCATCTATATGTTTATCAGAGTCACATAACAACTTTACTGTGTCACCTTAATGCTGCACACTGGTGCCCCACCGCCTGCTGCTGGTTTACAATTCTGGCCCCTCAGACAGTCTGATGCATCCACTAGAGAGTTTTTGTACATCCTCCCTCCCTGAGCAAAACCACACTGCATGCAGCAGCCAAGAGTCTGTTTGTGATGTCAGATCCTGGAGCTGCTTCACTGACGATGAATGGAGAGCAGGTTTGTCAGCGCAGCATCAAACTCTGACCGCAACAAACAAAAAGAGAGAGACACAGTGCGGAGCGTCTCGCTAACGTCATGGAGAGTCCAGCAGGGGACAGAGACCGCTTCAAAACACATTAAAGATTTTAGGCCCCTGCGTTCCCTTAAAAACATCTAAAAATTCAGATGTTTTCCATCGCAAATCCTCCGCCCAAGAGGGACCCGTAAAGCACATAGAATTACATCAGAGAGAAAGAGAGGAGGAGGAGAGAGGAGAGGGAGGAAAAATTCTTCAAGTATGAGAAAATTTTACTGCTCTCCTCCCCTCTCTCTCTTTCTTTCTGTCTTTTATTTTTTTCCTTCCCTCTCTCTCTCTCTTTCTGTCCATCCCCCGTCCTTCTGGTCCTGTTGGTCAGTCAATGAGAGTTTCTCTGACACTGAGAGACACTTCTGGACCAGCTGAGAGAGAGACACTACAGATCTGAGCAGGTAGGACACTTCTAAAGATTCTCAAACTCTTTGATTTTGCATATTTGATTTATTTCATTCATTAAAAAGAGTCTGAAATCATTTCATTGACATTTTGGATTCTGCATAAACCTGCACGAGGAGATATTAAATTCAAAATTAGAGCAGAAATTTAGAACTGGAGCTGAAACAATTTGTAGATTAATTGATGATGATTAATAAGTAATGGTTGCCAATCATTCATGCATCCCAGCTCCTCAACTGTGAGATTTTATTGCTTTTCTTCTCTTTTTTTCTGTCATTTTAAAGACCAAATAATCAATTAATCTAGAAATTAAAAGGTAATATGCAACCATATATTTAATATTCTGAATAACATCTCGTCTTTTATTGAGTCACAAAAAGTGAATTTTCTTTTGCAATGCAATAATCAATATTTTTTCTGTGTATCCACTATGTATGTATATAAAGTGAATTTAAGCAGAAACAAGAGAGAATAAGTCAGGTTGTTGGAATATCAAAAACAAGAGAATTTGTGCTGATGGTGAAATGGTCCCCACTGGCATATTTCTACTTGTTTTAATAAGATTGGATTTTTAAGCCTCACGTTTTAGGAATAAAGAACAAAATGACCAGTTAAAGATTAGAATTTTTTGATTTGGTCAGGTGGTTTCCAGACTTCCTCCTGCAGGTCGACCCGTCAGTGCTGCAGTGTTAATTGTACTGACAGCGAAAGTTATGTGAAGACCACAAACTTTGTGAGTGACAGAGCTTTTTCTCTTCTGAGTGATTTCATAGTTGTGCATGTTGTCCATGTGACTTCTGCCTGTAAAAGTCTGTGATGGATTTCACAGCGTCTGGCTGTTCAGAAACCGATAGCCGTTGGCGAGGGCGTGTGATGGTTGTGATTGCATTGTATCATGCCATCGAACTTCCATAAAAACTACACTTATTCTAACCAAAAACCTTAAGTCAAAGTCCACTAACAACCTTTTTTCTGAGATTTCCTTCACCAGGCGATTGAGCTAATAAGTGGACCTTTTTGTGGGAAACATACTAGTATTATCGTTTAAGGGGAGCTCTGCAGATTTTCCACCTCAGCGTGTTTCCAGGTGTTGGGAAATACACCTCAAGCATAAAGCCTGTAGCGCCTGCAGAGGGCGCTGATGAATGTCCTCAAGTGATGTCACTTGAGTCAGCGTCAGTCGAAGATTATAACTTTAAGAAATTTGTTGGAGCCACTGGACCTCTGTAGCTGCTCCTCATTTCTCCTCCAGGCTAAATTAGCCACTGCTAGCATAACACAACCAATTATGTGCAGTTGAGTGAATCAAGTTGGGTTGCATTGTGGGTAATGTAGGTGGCAGATTTTGACAAAAAAAGAAGAATTTGTGGAATAAAATATGATATCTATATATCTCTGGTCCTGCTGCATCGATTTTTATCCCGTTTTTATTTATTTTTTAACTCTCCATCGTGAGTTTGTCGACGTTATTGGAGTTTAATGTTAGATTCCCGCAGGCGTGGTGGCATTGATATCTGGATACGAAATGGCTGCTGGAGCTGATCGATGCTGTTTAGACGATGCTTGTAAATCCTCCACAAGTGCTGCAGCATGTTTCAGAAGCGACTCTCTGCTATATTTTTAACAGAAGAATCCGGTCAATTTTCTAAATAAAACACCATGTATAGACTCCTGATAACACAGACGGGAAAAAAAAAGAAACCATTTAACCACGTAGCCTCCAAAAGGCTCTTTTCTGTCCATCGTCATTGTGATGTAAAGATAAATGATTGATAATATGAATTTAAAAAAATAAGAGCATAAAATCTTTGCTCACAGTGCAGGATAAGTTTAAAAAGTAAAATATATAATTAGATTTAGCACAATGCAGCCTGCAAATATCACCAGATTGGTCTGTTTGGGGTTTTTATAAACGTGTGGAAAGGAAAGAAAACTGTAGAATGAGTGTTTCAGGTTTGAATGCAAGTTTAAGAGCGATTTTATTGTTAAACTGCCAAACTGCAGTTAAACTTCTGCAAATACAGAGTCTCTCTATAATTAGTAAAAGCACACAGCTTAATCCACCTCACATCTGAGGGCCTTGTGGTGTCGCTTGCTGACAGTCCGATCACAGCGTCAACCTGAGCCAAGTTTGGGTATCGAGTGCCAAGCTCGTGTTTCAAGGAGCCGTTTATAAGGAGTTTATTTTGGCTCCTGAAAGCTGGAGGAAAAGGCTCCGACTGAAAGATGAAAACCAGCAGCAGACAGAGAAAGCAGAGGTGAAGAGCAAGTGTAGTCTTTATGGTGCGTTTAGGGAGCTTCTATTGCCCTCCTGCGTTTCCGGAGAGGTCCAACAGCAGCAGCTGGAACAGCCGTCACTGGCAGGTATTTACGAGCTAATTGTTCCCATTGAAGTCAATGGAACAGGCTCACTAACAGGCCGAGGTGTAGACCATGATGGGAATTAAACTACAGATGCTGAACCCCGTTGGTGTCGGGTCAAGTCAAATTAGTAACAGAGGAAATAAAAGTGGGCAGAGTTAAAAACAGGTCCGGTTGACAAATGAGGTCCCGCAGACTACAGCTGCAGTGAGACAGTACGCAGAACTTTAACTTAAACGTACTATCAGGAGTTTTAACTGGTTATAAAACAGCCTCTGTTTAATACTGAAGCCTCTATACGACCGACATAAACAGACAAGACCATCAGAGAGAAGACTGGCTGTTCATATATACCAGATGAGTGGACTCAGGCATGATGAGGCACAAATTTCATGACTTTAGACTCGACAAAATCAAAAAGGACTTTAACTTTAACACAGACGTCTTCACTTGGACTTGAGCCTTTTGACTTGAAAAGACTTACAACCTTCCCCCCCAAGCCCAAAGAGTTCAAAAGCATGTTATTTAAAGTGTCCCATCATCTCCTGAACACTATTCCTTCCCAGCAAGTTGACACTTTATTTCCAAGATGCACTTGAACCAACATGACAGCATCCAGTCGAGTTGCAGGAGAGAACCACAAAGAACTAACGTTGAAGATTTTGTTTGCATACAAAAACTACAAGTGTACATTATAACTTGTTTAGGACTCAAAACTTGTAACTTGCAACACAATGACTTGGTCTCCCCTCATATATAAAGTCGTGGAGTCCGCCATGTTGAACCG
>NW_023340268.1:1070466-1079304 GCF_004916995.1 Morone saxatilis
CCAAACACTGGCTCTAGATAGCAGCGTTCATGTTTTTCTATTGTTAATTTAAGCGGCTGATGTTAATACAAAGCGTTAATCGCTTAATGTGAATGTACGAATGGGTCAGATCTGTGCTCCTTCGTTAACTGTACAATAGCACCCACTACTGGATTTGTGATGAATTGCAATAAACTTGAGCTTTGGTGCTTTGATGAGCCTCTTCTATTTATAACTTCAATAGTTGTACTTCTGCAGTTATCTTGGTAAAAGTAGATCAATCAGTACTGTAATACTGTAAAGTAACTTATTACCCTCAAATGTAAAAATAACTACTAATATGTGATATTATGTTGTTTTAAAAGTAACTTGTAGGCGTAAATAAAAACATTAAAGAAACGAAAGAATCCTGCACACTTTCAGTCACTTTAGAGAAACGTTTTGGTCCTTGATGTTTAAACTGAGTACAAGTAAAATAAAAATGTCCTGTGAGGATAAATTCTTATTGAAAATAATTACAGTACTTATTTGAGGACAGTAGTTGGGCTGTTGTGTCCATTGAGACCAAACATGACCAAATTGCGTAAAACTAATAAATTGCTCTTCACGTGTCAGACTGGATGATGTTAGGCTGTTGGACTCGGACCAGCACTGGGAACTCTGAGCAGCTGGTTTCTGCATTCAAACCTGGATGGAGGAAACACAGTAGATCTCAAGTATTAACCAGCTTTGGTTATTAAACCTCTCAGGGGAGACACGGTGGTTAGTTCATTTACTGTTTGACTCATATTTGTGGATTTTCTCTCAGCTACTGTATGGTGCTGCCGGGGGAAAATTCAGGGATAACTTCAATGACACCAAAAGCACTCTTTATACTGGAAAAATCATTTCGTTAAGAATGTATTAATAATATAATATAAATACTGTCTGTGGTTGACTTTAGATGAATCCGGAGACATAGCGGAAGTAAACACGAGTTTTGGATGCAAGCCGTCCTAAGTGTACAATATTCTACTTCTCTCTTTACTTTCTATGTAATGGTAATGATGCTGTCACAGTCACACTGTCACTATGCCACCGCAGTAATGGCGCCGCCACTGGATGGCCAGTTTCAAAAGGTCTTAAAAATGTCTCACAGTAACTTAAGTAATGGCTCAAGCAGCCTTTATTCCCTGCGCTTTCTTCCACTTCTGCTTGCTTCCTAACATTTATTTTATAGCTTTCTAAGATTCCAACAACATGAGTGAAGTGATTTAATTTGTCCAAACTCCTAAAACGCTCTGAAGCTCTGGAGAACCAAATTATAAATCTATTAAGACACATTCCAGTTGTCCGGGATTAGTTTTGACCATTGCTGTGTGAATACCAATCAGATCCATTTGAGACAGATGAACCCATTATGGTGCAACAGATCAATACAATGATCAGTCTGTGTGTCGTCATCATGCATGAATGTTAGAAAATTGTCTTCCGGATAACAAATGAGTCTTTCAGACCAGGTTAGTTTTTCCATTGTGGTTTAATGGCTGACGAGCTACACCGACGAGCCCATAAACAGATAATGGCTCCACTTCTGCTAATTGTGACCAAAGTGGAGTCTGCTGAGCTAACATGAAACTTAACGGTGGGTTTAAATGTGTTTCTTTTGTTTCAGGGGGAAAATCCCTGCAGTACAAAGGAGAGGTGGGATGAAAAACAACCTCCGTAGAGTCTGAGAGCAGCTCACAGAGACGACTCTGACCTCCAGACCGAGAGCTGATAATCTTTAAAACTCGATCAGCTTCAGTCAGCTCAGATATCCTGAGCAGTTCTTCCCTCTTTCTTTCCTAAACAACCTTCCAAGGAGGAACTTTCCCGGTCCGACCCCGGCCATGTGTCCCTTCGTCCCCTCCCTCCTCCTCGTCTTCCTCCTGGCTGCTCCGGCCCTCCTGACCCCATCGACCTCGCAGGAGTTATTGGTCAGAGGTCAGAGGACACCGAGGGACACCAAGCAGGACTCCATAAAGGTGAGTCGTTGGACTGGTGGATTATACCAGGTCCACAGATCGATGGACAAACCCTCCAGTTTAATAATAAGAGATATTCTGTCTTGCAATGTGTGACTCGAACCAGCTGTTTGTTTTTGCTTCTGTCATATTTCTAGAAAACTTAAATGTCGTCTGTTCAATACAACACAGTTATTATGCCGTTAATAGTCACAACAGAAAAAGTTTCCTTTTTAATTCACAAAAAATATATAGACACAATTTCAAAGTGCCCACAAGTGTTACCAATATTGGGGGGAAAGGGGATTTATAAATGTGTATATATAAATATAAATTAGTATTTATTTTTCTATTTTTTTAAATTATTTTTCTACTTTTTTTTTATAAAACATTGAGTGTTATTATTATTTTTTTGCATCATTGCATGTATACCAATTTCAAGACCAGTGCATGACAGATGTATGATTACTAACTTACTTTTATACTGTGGGTAAATTTCAGAGCCTGTACTTTTTCACTTTTACTTGAGTAAAGAAGTTGAATCAGTACTTCTACGTTTACAGTCTTTTATCTGTAGATGTAAAGAAGAGTAAAGTTTGTTCTTTTACCATCTGTGTATGTATCTATGTATATATAAATGTAAAATATGTATATGTATACTCACATTAATGAATCCTTCTCCTTCATGTCCTCTCCCCTGTAAACACAGCCTGCAGTTCAGTCTAATTGGCTGAACTGTTGTCACCTGACTGTCTCGTTACTGCAAACAATTTATTTTTGGCTAATTTTAAATGAGAATAATGTAGAATAAAATGTTTTTGCTGAAATATAACTATTTTAAGATTATATTTGGTTGTTTCTGCTGCTGGAAGCGTTCATCACACATTCAAGAACAATCCAAAATTTAAGAATAAGATGGTCATTTCTGTTTTATACAGTTTCTGTTTCTGATAACTGGTGTTTCAAACCCATCAGTGGGTTGTAGGGTTTAAGATGAGGCCCTGACACTGTCATTGTTACAGGTGGTGATCTCCGAGGGCTGCGCCACTCAGGGTGATTCCTCCGACGGCAGCCAGGGAGGTAAAAACCTGCAGTGAAAAACTATTGTCAACAAATGTCATTTTTCTAACAACTTCATCAGAACTGGGAGCGGTAGAGGAAGTATTCTGATCCTTTTACTTAAGTCAGAGTACTAATACCACACTGTACAGATACTCTGTTACAAGTAAAAGTATAGTTCTCCACTCAGGTGTAATTCAGCCTGCTCCTCTCTCTGTTTCTCAGGTAAAGAAATCGACCTGACTCCTGGTTCTCCTCTGATCCTGACCCATAAGATCAAACTGGTCCAATCAGGGTCAGGATCCGGGTCTTGCGGCTGTGAGGCAGACTTTGCTGCCCTGCGGGAGCGTCTGGAGAGGCTGGAGAGGGAGGTGTCGGCCCTCCGGGAGAAATGTGGAGGAGCTGATGGAGGCTGTTGCACTTCCAAGGAGAGCAAAGGTAGAGTCAGTTGGATGCTGGAATAACAAACAGTTTGCTAACAAAGTCAACATAAAGACTTAAAAAGAGACAATATGTCAAAGATGTTTTCACAACTTCTTTCTGCTGCCCTCAAGTGGCCCAAAAAATCAGTTATTTAAGGTTTAAAGCCCAGAAAAGAAAAAAAAAAACATAAACCCACAAAAATGTACGTGACAAAAACATGAATACAGAAATCTGTAATGTGAAATCACCAAAACTGTTCCCACTCTGGGCGACTATAGTGTGCTTTCTCTAAGAAGCTTGATTGAGAAAATACATTTTCAGGACCTTTAACCTCCATTAGTTTGTCTAGACAGTCAGTGGGAATCAAAACGAAGTCTGGGGGCCCTCAGGGGTCCCATGATTTCCCATCAATCCAAAGTTAATTGCTTCAATATAGAGACAATCATGTCGTCTTTAAGGCTTTTCCAGTAGAGTGTTAACAGGCCAAGAAATAAATCCAATAAAGCACTTAAAAGCAAAGTCTTTCTTGTTGATGTTGTAAATAAAATAAATCTCCAGTGTGTCATTTCTGCTCTGTTGATTATTGCCTGAGCACAAAGGGACGCAGCGCAAAACAGAAGATAAAGATAAAGCCTGTATCCTTGAGAATGAACAAATAATGTTAATCTCCATGTTTTCATGTCTGAGGAGCCACTTGTAAACGAGATGGTGTATCTCAGCGAGCTCATCTTCATCCACTAGGGGTGTAAAAATATATCAGTACACTTACTCTTCCATGTAGTGGAGCTCAGTGTGGTTGGCTGTGACCGCCACCATCTTGGCAGTCCTGACTCTGCCAGCTAATCCAAAAATGGGCGAACAGGTGGAGCTGAATGAAGCCTGGTTATTAAAAACAGCTGCCTGTGTTTGCACCCATCTGTCACTCAAAGTGACCACATCCTTAATTATACGTAACTTTAAGCATTCATATAATTTAAACGGGTGAGTTAGAGTACAGTTCTCATGAACGGGGAAATTAGCTACAGAGACCAAACCCAATTTTTCTACCAGGCTGTAAACATGTTTATTCCTGCTGTAAAGTTTAATATGGGGCTTTATGGAGACTGACTCACTGCTGGAGCCAACCTCTAGTGGCCGTTACGGGATCTGCAGTTTCTGTTACTTCAGTATTGGCTTCACTTGCAGCCACAGAGGTTGCCGCTTGGCATTGCAATTTTATGTTTATTGTTGTCATGTTTAAACCCTTTAAAGATAACAGTGTTGGAATCTGTGTTCAGACATTTGACTCTTCCACTCACAAAAAGTAGTGCTATGGTATCGGATGGATGTTAAAGTGGATAAATACAAACGCAGCTTTGTTCTGATTTCATTAAAAAAGTAAAGTATTTTGTTTTATAATGATTGACTACACCACCCTCTCATCCACATTTATAAGTACTTTAAAACCTCCATCCTGAACCCAAATCGGACTCTAGGACATGTGAAAGAAAGATGATTATAGTTTTTAAATCTGACCGCAGTCATGCTAACCACTGTTAGCAAGTGTTGCACCATGACAACAAATACAAATACACATCTTCTCATTATGACCTAATATAATTCTTTTGGTTTTATTAACAAAACAAACCAGAAGAACCCACTGTATACCAATGAAATGTTTTTCAGCCATTATCATCTGTAATGACACATCTGGAGTTTGGTGTTGTTACTTTGCTGCACAGCATGTGTTTATAGAACTGCTGAACTCTCTGTTGAAATATCTGCTCAAAACCTGCAAACAGAATCTCTTTCAGTGACATCTCACATTAACACTTAACCCATAGGCTTATCAGGTGATGATACTGCACATAAAGGTTCACAAGATTTCCTCACTATTCTGGGAAACAATTTAAGCAAAATTTTTTAGCAAAATCTTCTGTAATATGAAAAAATATGAAATAATATTATTATGTTGTACCTGTAACATGCTTAATATGTTATCTAAATGAATGATCTCCACAGTTAGTATCTCATAATGTGATAAAAGCACTGGTGACACGCTGCAGTGGACCTTTAACACTGATGGCCAAGTTACCTTTGAGCAAAGCAAAACAACCTCCCACATTAACACGACAGCGTCTGGCTGCAGAGCCTCACTCTGGAGTTTCCTCAGATTAATAATTGTTCAAATATTAAATCAATACAAGTTGGGTCTGACTCCAGTTCTCAGTTCATATATTTCTCCTCACATCTCATCATTCATCTCTTTCTGCTGTAACTCTTCATTACAGCTGGAAGCAGATTCACTCACAATCTGCCCAATCGTGTGCACGTGTCTTTGTGTCAGCCAATCGCATGAGTTCATATTACTTCACTGTTCTGCTGCTTTCACTGACTCATCCTGCACACACACACACACACAGACAGCATCGATCTCCTGCTGCAGAGTTTGCAGACAGATGACAAATTTAGTCTTTTAACAATTATTTTTATTGAGAGCAGAATGAAACTCTAATACTGTCTGTCCCTTCCTTTTTCTTTTATAGTGAACACACACATAAACAGACTGAGTGAACACGCAAAAACAAAACACAAGGAAATCAACAACAGTGAAACAAAAACAAAGGAAAAGTTTGGATAAAAAGAAGAATGAATTTACGCCTCCTACCACAATCTGTAGTCACTGTTATGCACATACTGATACAGATGTAATACCAATATGTCTGCGATTGGCCAAAAACTAATTGGTCAACAGATATATCAGTCGGGCTAATTCTCATATTAAAATTGTTAAAAAGGCATCTACTCCTTCTACCTCCTTAAAAAATACACAATCTATAAAATATGGAGATGTAGTTAACTTCTTAAGTGTTCCTGCTGGACACAAGATGTCTCCTCCTTCACTGTAAAAGTCCATTCTCAGTGTTCTGGTGGATCTCACTGTATACGTTGCATACTAGACCAAACTATTTGTGATGTCAAAAATCACACTCGAAGGCCCCGCACCTTAAAATCCGATTTTCATTGAGGACAGAGAAACTTTCCACTTTTAGAAGATGAATGCGAAAACATCCTTCTAGTGTCAGACGGCACAGACATCATTCAAACATCACACTGCAGGAACAAGAACAAACACTGATTTTACTCTGATTTTAATCTCAGTACTTGAGTAAATGTATTTAGTTGCTCTGAATGTGTGTGTGTGTGTCACTTTAATTATGTTTGACAGAATTATGTGAGATTCAGTCCATCACTCACGTCCTCTGTCAGAGTGGAGCTGACCTCAGGACTGATCACGTTATAAACTGGCAGAGCTTAAAGCATGAGCTAACTACAGTGTGTGTGTGTGTGCGTGTGTGTGTGTGTGTGTCCTCAGCTGTCTGCCCAGTGTGATCTCAGTCTCAACCTCCTCCCAGTCCAGTGCAGCTTCCCTCCACCCTCCTCTCGACAACAGCACACACACAACCACACACATACACACACAAGGGGGGATAATTAGTGCGTTACACTTTAATTAGAGCAGATTAGACCTCCGCCTGCCATCATCCCACCCCCCTAAATACTAAATCAGGATGATGAATGAAGAGTTTTCTGTTCTAACTCATTCAAGACATAAACTTCCATTATTTAAACTGCGGCAAACCAAAGCTTCCATCACTGCCCTGACAGAGGCGAGCCCTGAGGATGGTAGTCCAACAGTCCACTTTAGAGCTACATTACTCAACTACTGGCTACTAGATTTCTTAGGGAGGCTTATGATTGTCAGATGTTGAAGGTTTATGGTTTTGGTAAACCGCCTTAATTTTCTTTGTCCTTTGTACCCCCCTTAGAATGGCTAAATCATCAGGATGTTGTTTGATCTGTTAAACACTTGTGCAGAAGCCTGAAGGGGTACAATTTCCAGTAGAAAAAAAGCTAATACAAGACATCAAAACATTTTTATGGATCTGAAATATGTTTTTGTTCCTCTAGCTCATCATCTCGCCACCCCTCACACATTTTGTTTTTAGATGCTCTTAATGTCAGCACATCAAGGCCATGGCACTCTCATGTTCTTTCTGTTTCTAATTTCCTCTATTTGTTTCTTTCTACCTTTAAAGTCTTATGCCCCCACCACTTCAACATGCCACATTCAACAGTAATGCACACAGAACAATATCAAAACCTGCTGAAAATCAACTTTAATCACTGACATTATTTCTATTATCCCAGAATGTTGAAGCTATGTCCATTTGGTACATCTGGTACCAAACTGATGGAGTACAAGTATTTGTCAAAAAGATAACAACAAGAATATAAGACTGATAAAATGGAAGAAGGCCAAATGATTTAAAAGTAGACTTTTATTTACAGGTACAAAAAGTTCCAGATATTCACAAATTAGATAATCAGACAGATCAGACAATAGTCTAGACTATTGTCCAACGTAGATCATCACATTTCACTATGGCCTTTTGTACAAATGCAGTACATCCCCCCTAAAAACAGTTTAACCTATCTGTCTATTCCACTCTTTCCCCCTCCCTCTCCTTCAGGTGCAGGTTGCTCCATCAAACCAGAGATCGACGAGTGTCCCAACGAGTGCAGCGATCAGGGTCGTTGCGTGGACGGCAAGTGTGTCTGCTTCCCTGGTTATAGTGGACCAGACTGCAGCGAGTCCAACTGTCCCGGAAACTGCAACGACAACGGAAGGTGTGTGAACGGACAGTGTGTATGTGATCCCGGTTTCACTGGTCCCGACTGCTCGCTGAAAAGCTGCCCCGATAACTGCAACAACCGTGGGAGGTGTGTGAACGGCAGGTGCGTGTGTGACAGCAGCTTCACAGGTCCAAGTTGCTCAGATGAATCCTGTCCTGGAAATTGCAACAACAAGGGGCACTGCCTCAACGGACAGTGTGTGTGCAATCCTGGATTCACCGGCCCAGACTGCTCCAAGAAGGCATGTCCCAACAATTGCAGCGACCGTGGAAGGTGTGTAAATGGTAAATGTGTGTGTGACAGCGGATTCACTGGTGCTGACTGCTCTGAGAATTCATGCCCAGGAAACTGCAACAACAAGGGGCGCTGCGTTAATGGACAGTGTGTCTGTAAAGCTGGATTCACTGGACCAGATTGTTCCAAAAGGGCCTGTCCTGATAACTGCAACAAACGTGGCAGGTGTGTAAACGGTAAATGTGTGTGTGAGAGTGGCTTCACCGGTGCAGACTGCTCTGAGATTGCCTGTCCTGGAAACTGCAACAACAGAGGGCGCTGTATAAATGGGGAGTGCGTTTGCGATGATGGATTCAACGGGCCAGATTGCTCGGAAAAAACATGCCCTAATGACTGCTACGACCGCGGAAGATGTGTAGACGGTAAATGTGTTTGCGACAGTGGCTTCACTGGTGACGACTGCTCAGAGAAGGCCTGTCCA
>NW_023340268.1:1079404-1083099 GCF_004916995.1 Morone saxatilis
TGCGTTTGCGATGATGGATTCACCAGTGAAGACTGCTCAGAGAACGCCTGTCCAGGAAACTGCAACAACAGGGGGCGCTGCGTTAACGGACAGTGCGTTTGCGATGATGGATTCACCGGTGAAGACTGCTCTAAAAAAGCTTGTCCCAACAACTGCAGCAACCGTGGGAAGTGTGTGAATGGGAAGTGTGTTTGTGACGTGGGCTTCGCCGGGCCAGACTGCGCCACCAAAGGCTGTCCGAATAACTGCAACAACAAAGGACGGTGCGTCAAAGGGAGGTGCGTCTGCCGGCGTGGATTCACTGGACCAGACTGCAGCCAGTGTGAGGAGGGGATGACGGGACCCAATTGTGATATCGGTGAGTCAAACCCCTTTATTATCCTTAATCCTTAATTAAAACTGGTCTTCAAAGGAGACCTGAATCATGTAAATCATGGCTGAGCCAATGTTGAAATACCAATTCTGAATCTTCTCAATCTGACTGTAAACCAAAATGTCACAAGTGACAAATTACTAAATTAAGTTAAAAATGCCTTTCTATCAAGAATGTAGTCTTTATACAGTTTATTACTATTACGGGAACTATTAGCCATCTTCCCATCTGAATAAAAAACAGTAGGTTAATGCATTTGATAATATTCTGCCCTGCAGTACATTTAATCAGTAATTCATCAGTTGTAGTTCGTATTCATCTGAAGCTTAATTTCTAGTCCAAAGTTTATAACACTGTTGTAAAACAAGTTTTATGGTGCATCTATACAAAAACATGACAAACAAACAAATGTATCTGCTAACACCACTGACTTGTGGTGTACCACAAGGTTCTATTCTTGGTCCCTTTCTGTCTGCCTTAAATATGATTCAGTTTGGGAAGACAAGTGGTTTTGCGGTGTAATGTATCACTTCTATGCAAATGATATGCAATTATAAATCTCATTTAAGCCCCAAAATGTCCAACAATTCTACATAACTGCCTCAAAACCATAGAAAGTTAGATAATGTCATATAATCTAATATGACAATTCGCTCATTACCTTTGTCCTCAAGGTCAAGGAAAGCGTTCTTCATCTGTTAATTTACCTTCTAATTTGACCAGCATGTGGCATGTATATTCCTCCCTATTTTTCCCAGTTTACATGAATTAATTGCATCCCATCTAGACTTTGGTAACTCTCTTTTCATTTGCCTTAATAAGACATCGTAGATTTGCTTACATGCAGCCCAGAAAGCTGTTAGAAACTGTTTTACTAGGTCTTTTTCCTGGTTTCCTTTAGTCCCAATTCAAGATTCATGTGATCTCTTTTAGAGCCTTGTGTGCTCAGGCACCCACCTACATCTACAAGCTTCCTGGTTGTACCTTGTTCTTCTTGGTTGTACTTTGATCCAGTCCTAAAACTAAATGTGATTGTGACCTCAGAGCAAGCTTTTAAACTTTTAATCTCGGTCCTCTTAAATTTAGGAAAGAGATCTCAATTCCAAGATCCTGTTAACACATTTAAAATGTTACTCAGTTACTCTTGTTCAGCCTTTGTTTTTTAGATTCTTATATTGTCTCTTTTTTTATATCTGTTGCTTTTACTTTTCATTGCAACCACTTAGTGGCTGTAGTGCTATACAACTTATTTTTCTGCTGTTTACTTACCTATTTTTTTTTTACTTACTAACATCTGCTGCATCATTACAGGTTGCAGGGGAACTATCTTTTTGGAGCAAAAAAATTTGCAAAAACCTCATAAAATCACACATTTCCTCAACAGTGGCCATGTTTAAATATCCCTCTCCACCATCACTTTGGCTTTGTTTTTCCCCATGTGGGTTAGTGGTTTATACCATTAGGGAGAAAACTTTACATGTTTGGTATGTAAGCAGAGCTTGCACATCCCAGATGCTTTGCTGTAGTGTAATATCTTTTCACATAATAACTTAATGGGTCTCACACATGAGAGCAGTCAGTTTGTCATTTCTGGGAAGATGTAGTTGATAAATGTTTTACAGACTTTGGGAATGTTTTGCTTTGACACTGAACTGTTGGGTCAGTCACGATTCATTCAACACCTGCTTTCCATCAATGATCTGATCTTTTCATCCCTGACAGACACATTTCAATTTCTACTGACTAGGTAATTTGGTGCATTATTATTTGCAGTGACTTGTGTTGTTGTTTTTGTTGTTGGCACTGCTGTTGCCAGGCTACATTAGCATATTAGCTTGTCTGTTTGGAGCTGCAGTGATTTGAGTGACGGAACTGTTTCATTAACGGAGCAGCGGGATCCAGAAGTGCTGCCCATAAAACTCCCTCAGACTGCTGCGTAATGGCTGAAACAGGACAAACACGTGTGTGAGTGTTAAGTGTTTTACCAAATGTAACCAACCTCTGAAGGAAGGGAAGTCCCACAATCTCAAGCCCCATATGAGAGGGAGAGAGAGATTCCATCCACCTGTTTTTATGCACATATTCCCCATAATTTGTGAAAATGTTGCTATTGTTTATAAAGATACCTGAATGGAGACCCCAGAAATTCAAACAAATGTTGCAAATGTTTTGTGGCATATTGAAAAAAGTGAAGATAAGATAAAGATTGATGGAAACCACTTCAGCTCCTCTTCCTCTTCTTTTTGTTTTATGTCCTGAGTATTCTGTAGATCCAGAAGCATACCCACAGTTACAGACCTCCAGTCAAGAGCCTAGCCAGGATTGTAGACACTGGGACATCGTCAAGTCCAAGGTCCCCCAAAGCACCTCGATCCTCCTCAGAAAACTCTGGCATTTTATTTATTAACTGATTAACTGATTAGTTATCTATTTATATATATTTTATTGGCTTTAAAAGTTGAGTAATTTAAAGCCATACTAGGAACGTATAGACTCTTTCTAATAATCTCGCTCATTGCCAGGGTTGATTAGCCTCAACCATCACTCTCAGAACAGACTGGATCTTCCATTTGTGAGTTGACTGGTAGGTGTGAGTGCTACAATAATAGACCTGCATATTCATACATAAAAATGTATGTAATGTTGTTATGATCCCCATCCGCTCCCCTTTTGTCCCGTTATGTAATAAATGAGCCTTAAAGCAAAGTGTGCAGCTCTCTGCACCTCCTGCAGGATTGTGCGGAGGTGGTTTAGAACATATAACTGCTGTGAAACTATCAGAAAATGACGTTCTGTTTCTCTGATTTATTAATTTCACTCTGTGTCCTCATTCACAACAACGTGTCCTTGATTTTGTTGCTGAAGAAGAGTTGCTGCTGCTGTGTTGATTTATTCTTGTTTAACCATCTTTAGAATCCGCCTATAAAAGCAGCTGGTGGAAGAAAAATGTGATTTGCAGTTTCTTGCATTTTCTCTTGGAATTTGCATAAAATGTGTTTTATGTTTCTAAATGCATGTGTGAGCGTGTTTGGTAGCCAGCCACATAAATGCCCCTTTGTTTCTCAGTTCAGTGTGTGTGTGGAGCGCACGTTGGACTTCAGTAATTGGTTACCAGAAACATTACGTCAGATGCTCAGTGACCCACTGCGCAGTGAATTTTTCAGCACTAATTTTATGAGAAACTCGTGCAGTAAAACAAATCTGAGAGTTATTATCGAGTACGCCTTCAGTGTGCGCTTCGTGTTGGCAGCTTCAGAGTGCCACATGTGTCAGCTTGCGCTTTATTGAACGGCTGTTTATGTAAAAGATATATATATATATA
>NW_023340268.1:1083199-1089830 GCF_004916995.1 Morone saxatilis
GTGTTTGCTCCGAATCTAATTGAATGTTTGATTTAGAGTTTTAAAGCTCCAGTGTGTCACACTGAGGAGGATCTATGCAATATAATGTTCATAGATGTGTTTTCATTAGTGTATAATCACCCTACACACTTGGAAGGCAAACAGTATTCAGTTGGTTGCAATATGTACACTAGACGCAACTAGATCAGTGGTTTTCGTTCAGGGACCTCTCATTTACTCACTGCAAGTTTGTGTAAAACGAGAGATTTGGATGAATTTTGAGCAGATTATTTCCTGTTTTTATACAATTATCTGTCTGTATTATGTGTTTATTATCATTTTGTAACAATCATACAGACTTAATGGGCTTTTTTTGTGACAAATTCAGTGTTTTCTTATCCCTGATGCTTGGCCATTGTTCTATTAGACAATTTACTTGGTGAGATGCCTACTGTGTATATTTTTCAAGTTTTTTTTTACACCCCTTAAAAGCAAGAAGGCATTGTGATCCCGACTCCTAGGTTGGGAATCACTGGTTTAAGGGATCAAAAAAAAACTAATGAAATGAAGGTAGATTAGTAAACTCTAAAAGTAAGAAAAGATACATAAAAGTAAAACATTAAATCAGAAAAAAACTAAATTATTGTTATATAAAAGGTGAAAATAGAATTGTTGATATTCATGCACAGACCAGATTTTTACTTCATTGATCACAATCTGTACAACACAGAGGCAAAAAAATTGATAAAAACGCATATTTCTAGAAATAATTCAGACAGCAGATGTTGTCGACGGTCACCAAAACAACCCGCAGTTGCTCTCAGAGAGTCCTTGCTGTCCCGGTATTCAGGACTCTGAGAGCCTCCTTACACTCGCTCCTGTAGAGACAACAGAGAAGAATGCGGGACAATCTGTGATCCTGCAATTTACACAAGATCCTCGGGGAGTTTTAAAAAATGACGATGAGGTCTGCAGACACGACCGTAAAACCCGCTGTGCATCACCTTAAACAACCTCACCTGCAAAAACAAGCCAACTGTACATTGAGGTGTACGAAAAGGTGAAACGAGAAGAAAACGGGACCCTTAAAGTCCAATTTAAAGAACCTCCAAGAATGATTATTTGAAGAAAACTCTAAAAACAGCTTTAATTGACGTTAAAGGTCAGATGTTATTGATTCTGTGTGTACAGATTCTGTTTAGTGATGATCAACTTGAAAAGACATTTCACTGAATCTTTTCCATGACAACAAGAATAACAATAATCATGAAATTTCCACCAAAGCCTGAAAAGATGACAAACATTAAATTCAACAAGGATTCACTCTGCAGCTGCAGGATTCATTTCCACCACAAACACAAGACACAAAATGTCCGCTGAGATTTCTTCTTCCCACAGTACTGATGATAAATTAACTGTTACATTTGTTTTAGGGCCAAAACGCACTACAGCAAGTCACATTGTCATATGTTTAGTAGGTTTATAGCAGTGTGTCTGAAATGGGAGTATGTGCACCCCAAGGGGTAAAATATGTTAATTTAAAAAATGCATAATTCCTAAAAGAATTATGGTATTATTTTGTATGTAATCGTTAACTGCAGTTGCCTCCTCAAACATAAAGACAAAGATTTAGATTTGGATTTAGATTGATACTTTATTTATCCAGAGGGAAATTCAAGCATCCAGTAGCAGCATACAAACATACATTAGACATACATTCAAATTAAAATTAACCTATAACACAGTAGCCATACATTAAATTTAACCTGAGATAAATCTGAATTTAAATTCAGATTAAATAATGTGCAGAGAAACTAAAATGTGCCGAGAAGTTAAACATATGCAGATAAATTAAAATCCAGTTTCTCAATAAAAGAGCAACTTATCAAAAAAGTACAGTGCAACAAAAATGTTCGCTTGTTGTTGCACGATGACAAAAATATTTGGTCTCCCATGAATTTAATGATGGATTCTAAACATTTGAGTTGAAGAAGAAGATTTACCCAGTTAATCCCCAATTGGGAATTTATGTTTTCCCTTGAGATTTACACATATAGGTCCGAAATACCATCATGTACATGAGACTTATAGACATGCAAATGTGGAGAGATGGTGGAGTGACGGGCTGCCACCTCTCCAGCTGTCAGTCTACACTCCATCTATATATTTTTACATATTTTACCTTTTTATATAGTCTTATAGGCTATAGGGTACTACCACTGGTTTAGATTATAGAGAAGGAGTTAAAGTAATAGTTCAACAGGATTTGCTTTCTTTCCAAGCTGTATCTGGTAACCTCTGCAGAAGTGCTCCAGGCGGATAGATACACTGTTGTTTGTCCAGGCTAGCTGTTTTCAACTGCTTCCAGTTGTTATGCTAAGCTAGGCTTTGGTACCTTATATCTTAAGAGTCCGCATGTCAAACACTGGCTCTAGATAAGGGCTGGTCATGTTTTTTGTGGCCACTGTAGTTTCTCCTACATGCTTGCAGGTGAGCAGTATTCAGTTGGTTGCTACTTACTAGACACCTTTTAAATCCTACACAGTGGACCTTTTAAGAGTTTGCTGTAAACAACATTTTTGTTCAACTTTAAAGGAGCAGTGTGTAGGATTCAGTGACATCTAGTGTTCAGGTTGCAGATTGCAACCAACTGAATACTGCTTGCTTTTCAAGCGTGTCGGAGAAACTACAGTGGCCTCAAAACCTGTGACAAATTTAGAATCAGTGTTTGGTTTGTCCCTTCTGGGCTACTGTAGAAACAAGGTGGTTCAACATGGCGAACTCCGCCAGAAGAGGACCCACTCCCTCTGTTCTTTCCCTTTAAGGTCTAACTTCTGTTTTTAGACACTTTTCCATCCTTATAAGAAGACATTGTTAAATGATACATGGCTCCATTCAAAATATTCTTCTAAAAACATCACAACATAGTTAGTTAAAAATATTTTGCCCTTTAAAAAAGTGGACAGTGAGTGATGGTATGTTTTGGCTTTTCATTTGTTGGAGCCACAGCAGGTCATGACAGAGAATCATCAGACAGAATGATCTGTGAAACTGACTTAAAGTCTCAGAGGAGATGTCTCAGGACACCATAAATGGTGAATTACAGCAGGATTTTATGACATTACAGTTCACTGACTCTGTACACTGCATGTTGGTTTAAGAGCAAAGTGCTGCTTTCATGTTTCCATGACAGAATCTGAACCTTATAGTCTCTTAAAGGGTTCAGAAATACTGGTTTTAACACATTAAAGGAAAAATAAACACAGATAAAAGTGTACATTTGTCATTTTTAGGATCATTTTTAAGTACGTTATCTGTCAGCCACCAAAATCTGAGCATGAAACCGTGGTTTTAAAACATTTAGGTGTTTGAATTTTGGAGAAATGTGGGGGGTTTTGGGACAGTAGGAAGCTTTGATGAATTATTCAGGGAGTAAATAATTTCTGTGCTGCAAATCCAATTAAGAATAATTTGTAGAAAGTCCCAAAAATTATTCAGCAGTTTTGCAGATTACCTCTAATGAATCAAATCAGGATCCTGGTCCATGTCAGGAGGGCAGAGACAGACTTTATTTCCATGACAAACACTAAAAAAATCTGCCGTTAAATTCAAAGTAATCCTCAGGGAGTCTCAAGATGGCAACAACAAATCCTTCTCTTCCCTGGAAAAGAATATTGACTCCTTTTGGCGATGTTTGGATAAAAATGCCAAGTTTAATATATTCTGACTAACTCTTCCTACCCTGACCTCATCGAGAAAGAAAGAGAGAGAGAGAGAGAGAGAGAGAGAGAGTGTGTGTGTTATCTAAACCACAAGTTAATCACTCAGCAGCAGAGGTTTTCTCTCTGCTCTGCAGAAGCCAAATGAGAGCATCAAATGTTTATGAAAAATTAATTCATTCAGGATTTATTCCTAAATAATAACTGACTGCAGCTGAATGCACACACAACCTCATTCACATCGCTGCTTCAGACTGAAATGATGAATGTGCAGAGAGATTAAAATAAAGGATAAAGGAGGATAAAAACTACAAACACAGAAATACAGAAACCACCAATTTAGTTTCACTCTGTACAAACAAGGAGCAGAAAATAAATGAGCACTTTATTCCATCAAGTAGAAAAACTTACTGTAGTTTTGTTATTTCAAGATGATGAAAATGAATACAATCAGCACAATAAATAACTGTAAATGTTATGTGCACTTAAAAATGTTTCACCCTCTCGACTCGCCACCAGGTCAACTTAGACCGCAGTTACAAAAAAATCACAATGAAAAATCGTCTATTTAAATAAAAGGTGTGAATGTTTTTTGTCCAAACTGTATCTTATTATGAAGTATTTTAACAATAAAGTTATATAAATAAGACCTTTATAAATAGAAGAGCAAGCTGTGATCAAAAGATCTGAGATTATTTTTTCATCCACAATTACATGCATGGTATCAGTGGAAGCTAGAAATTCTGAGCTTTCCAATAACCCTAAATGCACCACCATAAGTATTTCACAGTGAGAGCCACTTCCTGGTAAAACCAGCGTTCAGACTTCACATTTTACATTAAGATGCAATTAAATTGGCAAAGACAATTAAGATTTGGTGTTTTACAAAGCAGGAACGTCAGTAAACTAGTGATTTATAAAATGATGAATATGAGTGATGATAGTTTGTTGATGAATCTGCAACCTGCAGCCGAGTGCCGGCCAGCCGTTACAGGCTGAGAGTGTTTATTAATCACCACATCCTCTGATTTATATCCACACTTACACTGCTGCACCTACATCAACCACAGTCAGGGTTCCAGCTGCTTTAAGAGATAATTTTCCAGGAGTTGTTCTCGACAGCAGCACAAGCGGTCTGGCACTGACGCAGTTTAACTCCTCCTGTTCATGGTCGGTTCATGATGTGTCAGGTTCGTTAGGCAGGCAGGCGGTCAGTGTGAGCTCACTTTTGTGCTACGCTTGGCTGTTCTCACCACAACCGATATTTCTACTGCAGTCTCTGACAAATGGACTACAGTTTATACAGTTTCCCTCTAACCGTAACATTAATTTGGCCACAGCCCATAAGAGTTCAAGTCAAGTATAATTCATCTTATTTTACATAAAAGTTGTCTAGTGAGCTGTTAAAATACAATTAAAGCACATTTGGTCAGCTCTCAGCCCTCCAAACAAACTTAGATCCATTAGTTAACACCCCAAACGATCTCAGACCCTCTGAAACTTTATTGTTGCTGCTCCAGAAACAATATTCAGTTGTTGCTAATCTATAATGCTAGTTTAATGTGAAAAACTACAACCTGTTCAGGGTTTTGAAAAACTATTGTAGTGATAATAGCCTAAAACTATGTGAAAATTCATAGTTTTTGGTCAGATGACATCAAAAGTGTATGTATGAAAGAAACCAGCTGTAGAGGAACTAACAGAGAGAGGACTGAGGCCCATCAGAGCTGAAGTGGACCAGAAGGAGAGTCCCTTTTCTGCTGGTCCACTTTAAGAAGACTGAGTTTGGTTCATTTAAAAGGGACTATATGTGAAAACACCCTTAATAACCAGGTGTTTCAGCATGGGACCCCTAAAGGTAGCAAGGAGAGACGTCCTCAGTGTCCTCACACTTTAAATTAAAAAAAATTAAAATAAGATTATATGAAATCACGTTCTGTTCATAACAAAGAGATAAAAAAAAATGGTTTATACAGTATAAGAAAATATGACAGGGTAAATATAATGATGGAGTTGGATACATTTAGGATCACAGAAACAACATAAACAGGAGTTCAGGTTGGACATTGACGTCCCCATCCAGCTGAATGAACCGATGAATGATCTCCCTTTGAAGCAAATCACCAAACAAATGTGTTTTTATGAAGTCAATCTATAACAAACATCCTCATGTTCATAATATTTCATGTTGGTTTATTCAAACATGAAAGTGTTTGTGCTCACAGATCAACAGACACATGATTACACTGCAAACAGCTCGCTGTCGACTCCAACCTAACCCAGCTGGTTTATATAAGAGAGGTGGCTGCAATGAATCCTGGTCCTCTGTAGTTGGACAACAAACACTTTATGGTACAAAAATGGAACCAGAGCGTACTGAGAATATTTCTCCTGTAGACGATGTGTATGTGGGAATCAGAAAACCATCTCTAAAGCAGGAAATGTGCCCTTAAAATCCAAGGTACTGCCATAGGCTGGTTTTGTTGGATTGGATACAGCAGTGGATTTATCAAGTTCTGGATTGAGTATGGAGACAGATGTGATGCCATTTGGCTGGTATTGATGGATGTGATGTGACAGGAGGAGGGAGCAGCCATATTTTGATGCAGCTAGATTTACTTTTTGTCTCTGAATCCTCTTTTTAAACCAAATGCGCCACAGCCCACCAGACTCCACTGACAAAACCAGTCATTTTACCTTTTTGCCACTGACAGACTCAGACTGTTATTCTGAGTGTCTAAAAAAGATTCCTTTTTCCTACAGATATAGACCTTTAGTTTAATGAGAAACATCCGTAATATCACTATCACTCTCCACCGATATCATCGTAACAGCGTAACTTCACTCAAAGTGGACAGAAACAGAATAAAACTCATTATAACCGTCTCTGTTAGTGTTTCCAACAATCACCAACTCTGGTTTGGTGGAAAAAA
>NW_023340268.1:1089930-1090383 GCF_004916995.1 Morone saxatilis
TTACACGGTTTGGCCACTATGTCACATTAGTTTTAAAGCCTGGTGCTCTTCCTGCAGGTTTGGTTAGTTAGTTTCAAACTATGTATTTTGCTGTTTCGTTAAGATTGCAGCAGTCACATTGTGAGTATTTGGTCCCATATTTCCGACTCTGGACTGTCTCTGGTCTTCGGAGAACGTCGGTTGTCATGTTTCACAATTAGCTCTGATTGTCGTCAGCTTTAGTCTTATGTACGGATCAAAGTCACACAGCGGTTTGAGAAGGACAGGATGGAAGGCAATACATGAAATTCACACACAAACACAGAATGCTGGGAGGTGGAGAGGAAAAGATGCAGATGTGGGATGCTTGTTGCCACAGAAACGTGTAAACACTGTCAAAAACATGGCGACTGCCAGAGGGATGACATCACTGCCGGCCCCACAGCTGTGACACACAGGGAGAGAGAGAGACAG
>NW_023340268.1:1090411-1103553 GCF_004916995.1 Morone saxatilis
GAGAGAGAGAGAGAGAGATGTTTACCAGACCAACAGACAAACAACAACAACAGACCGTCAGCGAGGAGGAGATTAGTCTGAGAGGAACGGAGAAAGAAAAGAGACTTTACAGAACATCCGGCTGATAGGAAGCATGTTCAAGTAGTTTCAGGAAACTCGTTTACTTCCTACAAATATTTATTGTTTCCAGGTGACATCGTCAATCTTCCCTCTTAAAACCGATCTTCATGTTTCCTTTTTAACATTTTACCTCTGAAAACAATCAGCCCGGTCTCACTCTCAGCTCGTCTCACACCGTCTGTTCCCTCTGCTTCATAATGTGTCACTGTAGGTATTCCTCAGCCTCATTTGTGGACCTGCAGGGCTCCAGGATTAAGCTTTACTTATGGATGCACCCGCCAGACGTAGTATAAAGAGCCATATATGGAGGTGATGGTGTGGATGGATGCTCAAACAAACACAGGACTTGAACCCAGGAGGCCGCTGTTTGTGTCCTGTCTGAGGTCAAAATGGCAAAAGTTAAAGTTGTCTTCTTTTAAGTTACTTAACATACATCTTAACTTAACCAAACTCTGACCATTTCACAATGTTTCACCACAACCACACAAGCTTTATTTTGAAACTCTAACCAGATATGACAGTAGCGGGATGCCTACCGAGCAGAGGGCCACTGACCGACACCAACACCTCTGATCATTAGAAATCACAGGAGGTCCTCCAGTAACAAGTCTTTTACAAACAGAGTTTAAAATAAGTAATTTAAAGAAAATTCAGCAGAATCCACAATGAAATTAACCGTTAGTTGCAGTCCGATACAGAACAGTTAAAAATAATCTCCATCTCAACCAACTACAACAACAAAATCCTGCTTTTACATGAATTCATGCATCAGAATAATCTAATGGTATCATATATAAAAGTACAACTGTCACAGTAAATACTTTTAAGTACATTTTACTGATTCTATTTTCATCCTTTTAGTTCAAATGCAGACACAGCTACACTTCTTCAGGATATAACTGCCTTAATGAGCCGCGGAGCTGCACAGAATCTGCACTTTTTTAGTTCATGACGTCTGTCTTATTCATTCAAATGGATAAAAAGGACACCAGGAAGTAGAGACGATGAATCAACCCTCAGTGCAACCAGCGGAGGTTATCTGAATAAAGTGCAGTTAATTTAGAACTAAATTGCAGTGGATGAATCATCTGAACCGAATTCCTCAGAATAAATCAGTGGTCAGTGGAGTTCAAGCAGGTCATTCATTCAGTAATTTTTCTACTTCACACACACACAGATACATTACATTTTTACAGACATTTTATACAGACTTGATCCTGATTAGCATGTTAGCATTTTTCACAAATAACGTCAAGAAAATCTGAATATGGAGGAGGTCGGAGAGATGGATGGCTCAAACACAAAAGACTTTTACCCAGGTATGTTTGTGTGAAACCAAAACTACCAAAACGTGGACTTTTCTTTAAATTAGGTTGTGAAGTAAGTTACGTGTATGTAACACTTAAGTTACGTTACACAAGTTTATGTTACATTATGCTTCTTTACATTATATTACTTTACTTTGTTACATTACGCTATGTTACATTATGTTACGTTATGTTAGGTGAGTTGCGTTGCATACTTATTTTAACCAAAACCACAATCTTTTCCTAAACCTAACCAAACTGTGACCGTTTAAACTACATAAAATATATATAAATATATTTATTTAATATAAGTCCTGGCAATCCTGCTGAAGACACTAAATGGAACCCAACAGAGCAACGGTCTTTGAGGAGAACTTTCTGTAGTGACGTTAGATTTATTTTCCCTCATAAACGTGCAGACTGAGAGTCATGCAGCGGCCCAGTTAGACCTCCTCATGTTAAGAAAGAACCAAACATCATCGTCCCTGAAAGCCCCGCAGAGACGCCACAGAGCCTCGACTTGTTTTAAAGTGTATTGTGAATTTATTGGAGCCTCAGTTTTTAATGATGTCACCCTTGTTCATATGGAAATGGATGAAAGCATTTTGACACGCGGACGCTGATCCAGGACGACCTCTGGAGCACCATCGCCGGGCAGCCAACATAGTAACCAGCATGGCAACCAGCTGTGGACCATTTACTTTACAACACGGTATCCATTCATTAGGAAGTCAGAGTCCAGCACTCCCAGTTGAGTAATTGTTGAGTAAGCCTCAGCTTTTAATTCATGGGAAGTTTCAGGCTTTCCAATAGATAAATTGAATAATGAGAACTTTGTGCAGCGTGAAATGATCCTGACTGAAGTTATGGGAATGAATAAAGTGAAGACCAAACCCTAAACGCACCACAGAGTCTGTAATGACATTCCAATAATCGGATATAGAAGAATCATTTGTAATTGTTAATGAACTGGATATCATCAGGCATCGACTGGACCCATGAGGGTGACATCTGGAGAGAGCTGAAGTGGGCCGGACAAGTAGCAGCTAACAAGAGCACCAATTAGAGAGGATTTTGTCTTCAGGAATCCCCTCAGAGTAATTTTTTACTCTTTAGGTTTGAAGATAATAAAGTCTTCATAGTCAATCAATAATCATAAATTATCCCGTTTGATCCAGTTTCACCAAAATCACAGTGCAACAACAGCGTACAGAGGCACCATTCACACTATTAGAGCTCAGTTAAAACGATAGTGAAGCTGTTATTTTAAGGTAGAGAAATGTTACGTAATGTTGTTTTAATTGGCTTCATTGTGCTTCCATGGTCCCAGCAATCACTGAATATATAATGTCAACATTCAGTCACATAAAAAAAACTTTGTGCTGCACAAGAAATGAAACAAACAAAACAGAAACAAAAAAGAGTTTCAGTGACGTCACTGATTTCCCTCAGGATTGTTTCTGTTCTGCTTCAGTACATTTAGACTTTGGAAACTCCAGAAAGTAAAAATACAAGAGAACGAGTGTCTGTCTTTGCCCACACACACACACACACATACACACACACACACACGTCGATGCCCTGGAGACAGCACAGTGTTTCCATCAGGCTCTTCTTGCACATGATGATGAGTACATCGTGATTTTTTAAAATCATTATTATTACGGGGAATGTTGGCTGTACTGGCTGAACTTAAGTCAGCTTAAATCAACAAACACAGAATTGGGGGAACATTCAAAAGGTTTAATTATCAGCCGTCACTGTGGGAGGAGAAAACTCACCCTCTGATGGATCAGACGTGACACTTAAAGACAAACTCTCAGAAAAACCCTGAGAGGATTAAATAACTGGTTACACATTTCCAAAACTGTTTATCCTCTTCCATCAAGAGGATGTTATATCAGTAGAAGATAAAAATTCATCATTTTAGTTCCTGGCTAGTTAATGGTCTATGTGTCCTCTTGGGGGTGGTGGAAAGCACTAAAACTAATATAAAAATAATTTATTAAATTGAATCCAAATATTTATTTCTAGCTTTTTTAATTTGATTCAATTTGTTCTCAATGCCAACTTATTTTAACTATTTAAAGTAAATTCACAAATATAATTGGTCTAGAGTAACCGATTGTTTATCGTTGGATATAGTGTAAATTTAAAGATTGACTTGCAGCATAACAAGATTTACAAGCATGTAGGTGGCGCTTTTCTCTCTCTGAGGCTTGCCGTCCTGGAGCTTAGAAGCATCTGATTCAGCTGGCAGATGTGCAGAGAATCAACATTTGTTTTGTCTGTTCCAAACAGAAGGAGAGTGACCAGCAGATGACTGTGCAGGTGGAGGGCAGCCTGACCACATTCACGCAGACGGGCCTGGCGGCGGGTCAGGAGTACACCGTCAGCATCACCGGAGAGATCAACGGCAGGAGGGGAGCCGAGAGCTCCGCTGAATTCATGACCCGTGAGCTTTCTATGTTAATTTACTGACATAGATGATTCTGTTCGTCTCTTCTAGGGTCATTTAAACAACAGAAAAAACTCAAAATAACAAGGATTAGAATAGCTTGTTTGCACATGACGTCACTGTGTTTCTGTGGCACGAACTGCGGATGGAGGACAGGAAGTGATATTCTACACTGGAAGCAATATCAAAAACTCTCAAAATTTTGTTTTTGTGGAGTTTATGGTAGCTCAAATCAATCAAACTGAGAAACCACGATGAAAATTCAAGGCCTGCAAGTATTTCTGTTGACAGGAAAGCAATAAAATACAGCCTATTTAAAGAAAAACTTTTTTTTAAATGAGTTTTTTGAGTGGAAGGAGACTTTAAATATTAAATGACAGATATTAACAACATAAATGCTACAGCCTCAATGAAAGAAATGTTCGTATCTATTTTGAAAAAGCCACATACTTCAAATATGTCACATACTGACATTTATGAACGGTTATGAATGAAAATGAAATGTCCCTATAAAAGTGCAGTTTCAAGTACACAAGTTAGAAAACGGAGCTTCTGACCAACATGTTGGCCATTGTCAGCAGCTCATATCGCCAAACTGGCAGAGAGAGTTTAAACATTTCCCTCTCGCTGCCCTTCCTGTGAAAGATGTCATCTGTGGCAGCTGCAGGGAGGCTGCCCAGCGGCCATCAGCAAACAGGACGGCTGAGGCTGTAGGAGTGTGACTGTGAGTTTAAGAAAGTGAAGAGCAGAGGGAAATGTGCTGAGCCAAGATCAATTTAAAACTGAAAAAGAATGAGTGGATGTTTGTGTATCCACTTTCCTCTGTTGGAATCACCCCCACAGCTCCATGTTACCAGGTAGAACAGAGACTGTAAACACTGTACATTGTGTCCTCCTTTTTCTTCTTCATATTCTTCTTTAGTTATCTCTGGTCCCACAAACCTCCAAGTCGTCAAGACGACCTCGACGTCTGCGGTGGTCCAATGGGAGCACTCGCAGGGTGAGATTGATAGGTACCGTTTGACTGTCACACCCAGCGACGGAGCAGGAAGGAGTCAAGAAATGACCGTCCCAGTTGGCCAAAACTCTGCCCACATCCTACAGCTGGAGGCGGGGAATTTGTATGACATCATACTCGTGGCAGAGAAGGGTTCGAGCCGGAGTGAACCCGCAACCACCCAAGTTACTCCCGGTGAGTAAAACTAAAGACGCCCTTTTCTGAACTACTGAGGTAAATTAACTATCTTTTAGCGAATTTAAGACAGCTGTGGTTATAATATGAACTCCCCTTTTCAGACAGACCCTATTATTTCAAGGATTACATAGTCTTGATGAAACCTTTTCTCTCTTATAAAAGTGAAACGCAAAATACTTCCATTAAAGCTGCTGCGACCTGGCTCTCCATTCATTCAACTGTACTTGTTAAATGTGAGCAAGTCAAATGCTTCTTGTCCAGACTGTATTCAGGTGAGAACAGACTTGCTACAGCTAAGTGAAAGCAAGTGAAACTTTGTGTCCAGACGCCTCATTATTCAACGGAACACATCATATAAAACGCATTACAGTGCGGAGTAACGTTACTGTAAAAGTTAATGAAGCGAGATGCAGCCTCAACCTTCCAGGAGCAAAAATAATGAGTTTCAGAAGAGAATATTCCTTAAACTCCATTTTCCTGAACTCAACAGTGAGACCGCAAGCATGTTGAATTTCTCTGTCCAAGCTTAACAATAATTATATTTCAATTTTCTCCTTGCAGGTTCCACATGGATTCCACTGCCTTAAGTTATTTGTTTGCACTTGAATAATAACTGATAAACTTTTGTAAATCAGGTTTCCTGAAAAGTATCATAATCAATATTAAAACTGATTTTCTTCCTTTATTAGACATGATCTCTTCTGGATTATTATCAACAGCTACATAATGTGACCTTAACATTGAATCTAAACGCTCACTCCCTTCACATCTTTAGGGACATTACCAAGGGTTACCATGGCAGCTTTGACCATGCAGGTCACATTAGCACCTGGACAAGATGTCGGCGACAGAGACAAAGAGTTTGACCCATCGCCTGAAGACCAGCATGGAAGGAGGGAGGATGGAAGCGAGCCTGACTCTCTAAAACCCAAAGGTATTAATGGACCCAACAAAGACTCCAGAGCCTCTGTGATTGCAAGAACTAAACCTCTGAACAACAAAAGGATGGCAATAAATGGCACCAGGCCCAAACTTGCTCAAAGACCCACATTGTCCAGGAAGCCAAATATCGCAGGCCCTTTCCGTTTCAACACAACCAGAGTTGTGCCAGGAGGAAGAAAGGTTAGCCCAGGCCCTTTGAAAAAGCTGCCAGTGGGCGAGAATAAGAAGAAGATAATAATGGTACCCAAAAAACCTAAACCAGGTGTACCCGTCATCGGAAACAGGACAATAACTTTGACTGTGAGAGACCCAAGTGTGGGGGAATCAAGCACTGAGTGGAGGGATGCCAAAAATCCAGCTATAATTTCTGGGACTGATTCAGATACAAACAGACAAAGTAGCTCGGAGGAACCAACTATTGCTGTTGGCTCCAAAAAGCAACCAGATGTTGGCATGGCAGGCCATGGAAACGACACTGCTCCAGTGTCTTCAGAGCCAACTGGGACTGTTCAAAGCCAAGAGAAGAAATGTATAAATAAAGTTAAAGTGACACACATCAGATTACCCCATAAGGACAGAGGCAGCGGGTGTAGAGGGGATGGAATAGTGTCGGTAGGAAAGACAACAGGCTCACATCAAGGTTCCTCTGAAACAGATGATATTTCTGATGTAAAACCCTCATCTACACAGTCAGACCTTGACTATTCTCCAGATCCTTTACATAAACTCCTGACAGACACTTTTGACAGTTTGAATATCACAACCTTTTCTGTTCACTTGTCCAAACCATCACACATCTCTACTGATGCAGAAAGAGTGAGTAAGCAGATTTTAAGTGGACTAAAGCCATTGTCGTCATTCTCGTCATCATCCTCATCAACCCCACAATCATTGTCACATTCATCATCATCGTCACAATCAGAAACTGCGCCATCATCTTCATCCCCATCACATTCACAAGTCTCATCTTCATCACAAGAAGCGCCATCATCATTACTAACATATTTAGTTTTGTCATCACCTTCATCATCATCACCATCACCACCATCATCACTACCATCATTATCACCATCACCTCCATCGTCATCCCTTTCCAGCTCAGATGAATCAGGTTCACTTGGAAGCAATGAACCAAATGTTCATAATAGCAAAAGTACAACTGATACACCACCTGAAGACAGAAAACTATCACCCTCAGGAAAAGGTGGCATTCCTTTTTTCCGCCGCACACCTGGAAAATCGGGATATGTACGTCGACCACGGCCAAACCTTGGATCATTTCAGAACAAAACCCATTTAAATTTGAAAGGTCCTTACCATTCCCCTCCTCATTTGAACCTTATCACTGGAAGAGAGACAGAAACAAGACATACATCCCAGAGTGAATTATTGTCTTCACCATCTTCATCTGCTTCAGAGGAATCATCCTTAGTTCAGGAAAATGTACCAGCAAGGGATACGAATGGATACAAAGATGGGGCTACTACACCTGCATCCCCAACAGAAAGAAGACGAATCCCAGTTCGGCGTGTTCCTCTAAAGGGGGGTTACCTGCGTCGCCCAGTTCCAAACTTTGGACCCCTTCTGAACCGAACTCGACCACATTCAAGGCTGCTGCCTCCCCCCGCTCAACCTTTAAATCCTGCATCAGAAACAAGGGGAGATCAGCTATCTTCCACTGAATTGTCTGTCACTTTTTCTCCTCCTGTTTCAAAAGAATCCTATCCAGCTGAAGGTACAGAGCTAACAGGAGAGGAGAATGAAGACAGAGTTGGGACAAGCACATCAGCTGAGTTCAATGAGACCCTCAGAGGAAGTAGAGTGCATTCCCCTCATCGGCCAACCACCAAAGTTGGTTACTTCCGTCGGCCACAACTGTATGGTGGACATTTCCAAAACAAAACCCGTACAAACCTGACACCGCCTCAGTATCCACATAGAGGTCCCATGCGCAAGCCTTTCCCAACCAGAAAGCTAAATGAAGGTAGCGGCATTACTGTTGGAAGTCAATTATTAAAGGTTAGTACCCCTGAAATCCTGAATAACCAATCAAGAGAGCAGGATGCCCCTATGCCTACCCAAGGAGTCCAAATTCAACAATCAGGAGAACAAGACACTGCAGATGTAATTCCAAGTACCCAGATGGATATCCATGACACTACCATCAGACCACAAACTAACAAAGTAGAAGGGGGGAACAATATTCCAGTCCAAACTACCAAATTTGCGGAAGAAGAAACTAGAACCCCAGATTCTAACTCTGACATTCATAAAGAGAATGACGATGCTGGCAAGAATGCTGGTGCTCCAAGTCGAGGCAGACCAACTATGAAACAAACCTCCTCAGATTCAAGACATGGAGCCACAAGACCAGTCACACTTCAAAATAGACAATCACCAACAAGAAGTACCCAGATGAGGCACTACATCAGTGGGAGCCAAGGTAGAGTGCACACAAAAACAAATACTACTGCAAAAAGGTTGTTTGATAGTAAAACTGAAAAGACAAGCGGTGCTAATGCCAAACCTCTGACAGGATCAGACATTTCTTCTTCCGGAGTCACAAGGGAACCTCTGGACTATGTGGGAGTGACGAACCGGACCACAGATGGATTTACGCTCACATGGGACTCACCAGAAGGGAAGTACAAGAACTTTGTTGTGACAAGGAAAGAAGTTGTAAAACATAAGGAGCCAAAGCAGAAGGAAAGCAAGAAAGAAGATGCGGAGAAAGAGCGTCACGGTGAAGAAGAGGAAGCAAATCGTCAACCAACAACAGAAATTCATTCAGAAAATGGAGGCAGTGAAGATGAAAATAGAGTACCTGAAAGTGTCTTTACACAAGTTCCAAGGGTCCAAAGCAGCACAACAGCCAAACCGTCAACAGGAAGTGACGAAACCTTCAAAAAAGTTCTTCCTGGTTCAGCTCGCTCCTTCCAGTTTGAGAATCTGCCTCCTCAGAACGAGTACACCGTGACTTTACTTGGAAAGGGTCCTGGCCTTCTGTCCAGACTGCACAAGCTTGTCATCAGTACAGGTACAAGCCATTGTGACAGTAGAACATTAATTACTACTGTACAATGATACAACATTACTGTAAATGTTGTGAAGTGTCAAATGTTGTGAACTTAGAACAGAAAACTGTACACACCTAATGTCTTTACTGCACCACGTTTCTTATGCTGATGAACAAAAATGTATTTGTTAACTAATTGTCACTTGTCCTGAGTATGACTGGAAATGTTTGCTCACCCACTAAATGCTTCCTCCATGTTCATTTCAAGAGCTTAAGTGCTGTGGTGCTCTTGAAAACTGTAAGCTTGCGATTTACAGTTTCACCTCATGTATTTCTCAGTCAATAATTGGTTCTGTAATAACATAACCTGTTCTGTTTGTTTTCAGTGGGTCTTGATGTTCATTGAGCTGTTGTGTTTTGTGTTGCTATATTTGTGCACTCATTTGTCAGCTTTCATATGAAATACTCATATGAGGTAGCAGTCATACATTATGATAATCAACACTCAACCATGAAGACACACTCAGTTATTTGATGTCAAATCGCAGATGTGTTTGTTTGTCACATCGTTAGCTAGCTAAATTGTGTACTAGCTAATGTATCTAGGTCATAATGGCTTGTAGTTGCATGTTATTAGCACCATTTGCCTTCAGCAAGCTGGCTACTTACCGGAGGCTTAATTTCCCAACCTGGAGATGGTCTTTAGTTCTGCTTCAAGGAAATTAAGCCTCCAGTAGGTTTCAATCCAAATCCATCCCCTACCCTCACTGCTACTCTGGTCTTCTCTCATTCATTCAGGGTAAGCTAACAGCCAGCTTCACTGACACCCCTTCACCTCTCACCCAAACCAGGGTAAGACCACGGCTGGTCTCTGTACGTTTGGTCTGTCTTCACCTTTCACATCCAAATGCAAAATGTGCACATTTTAATCCTTTAGAGTTCACAAAAAAACAAAAACAGTTGGATATTTTATAATTTAACAGACCTGGGTGTCAAAAAACAATATGTGTCAATACTGTATTGCTTCGGTATGCTACATATTTAACTTTACATTGATTGTATTACAAAGAAGAGTCTCCTTTTGTAATACAAATATGTAAATATATTAATATTTTAACAAGGGAATGGATCAAGAAATGTCAAGACGCATGAAAAAGTGTTAAATTTGTTCAGTGATACCCAGACACACTAATGAGGTCAAAAATCTGTCCACAAAGTAATTTTCCAACGCTTTAAATGTAAATCTTCACTTTCAGCTCTTCTGAATTAATATCTGAATGTATTTGTTATCATTCGTCCTGTAAAATTGTCTACTTTTCTTCCTTTGTTTTGTTCATTCCTGCCACGCTTTTATTTTTCAGGTTTGAGTGACCAGCTAACTGTTAAACTCCATCATTCTTTCCTTCACTGCTGTCCAGGATCCATCATCTGATTGTTGTAATTCATTACTATATGTCTGTATATGATTTGTATACTGTATATATGTTTGCACTGTACATATATACACAGAAACTCATCGGAGCACTAATAGCAAATGTGTGGATGAATAAATAATAATGTACACACTGTTTTCACTCTTTTAGTGGCCATTTTTGTCTTTCTTTTCATGCTATACTATCTATACAGAATCATTCTTTTTACTTTTACTACTTCTCTCACTACTCTTTTATTCTCCTTCTTTTACTTCTTCCTGTCACTTCGCTGCTCTCCTCCGTTGCTTTCATTACCTCTCTCATGGTATTCTTCATACCGTTCAGGCCCGGAGCCTCCCACCAACATAGTCTTCAGTAAGGTGACGGAAAACTCTCTGACGGTGTCCTGGACCAAACCCAAGAGTAAAATCAGTGGTTTCAAGGTCACCTACACCCACACAGAGGACGGTGAGAACTGATTTCCATGTTTTATTAAAAGGCACTCAAGTGAATATTAACATATAACAAGTGTCTTGATACACAAAATAATGAGTGAGACAGAGGTGAGGAACGTCACTTCACTTCAAGTAATTGTGTTTCCTCCGCTGAGTTAATAGTTATTTTCTATATCAGGATGCACTTGAGTGTAATAAAGCTTTCAGGAAAGATTTGTTATTATGGTCTGTGTCTTTACTGTCTGATTTCATTTGCTTCTACAGTTTTAACAGACACCTGCAAGCCAGTTAGTTGGATCTGATCAGTATCAGTCTCAGGGCAATCCAGGCATATATTAATAGATTGGTATGGGCTTAAATAAAGCCAATCAAAATCTGATCCTTACTTTGTTTTCAATTCTAGTGGAGGTGGTTTTTGTCTTTTCTGAAAAATAGTTAAGGCATTTAATAGGAGATGTCTTTCATCTTGAGAGGGTTAGTAAAGTCAGTATATAATTAATTTGGGATCTTCTGTGTGTCTACAGGTGAGCCGGTGTCAGTGTCCGTGGACTCAGAAGACTCCACCGTCGGCCTATCAAGGCTCTCACCTGGTTCTTCTTACGAGGTCAACGTCATCTCCATCCTTGGACTGGATGAGAGCGATCCCATCAAAGACTTTGTCATGACACGTAAGTACTACAGGTTTCCCTTTTTCATATCGTAGCTGAGTTGAGCTGCTCTTGAATGCCATGAGAACATAATGAACGTACAAATATTAGGAATCCTGTAAATGTGGTGAGTTAGAAAAGATTGTTTCAAACATTTATATATATATATATATATATATATTTAATATTTATCTTCAGTCTTTATTAAAGTGATTTTTTTCAGCACATCCACTGAATTGTGACAAAAGTTTGCCTCACTGCAATGTATGGTCTATTTCAAAGTCTGTCACTCTATATTTAAAAAGAATATGCAAAATCAATATCTATATCTCCACAAGTCTTACTTCAAATGTTACCACACAGACATTCTTTGGATACTAGATATCACATGTTTAATGTTTCGATATTATTAATATCTTTTTTTTAGTTTTAGTGAACTTCAACCATTTCACACTAATTGTCTTTCAGAGACCGTTAATAAAGATTTGAGGCCAGTGCTGTAGATACACAGCAGAGGTCAGTGCTATAGATACAGGGCATTGTGGGCCATTCATATAAATATTATTATCTTTATTTCTCTCTCAGTCCCTGACCCGCCTACAGACCTCCGGGCTGTAAACGTCACAGACACCAAGGCCTTGTTATTGTGGCGTCCTGCGTTGGCAGCCATTGATAAATACGCCATCGTTTATGGATCTGAGACAGGTAAGTGGTGATGATGTTGTTGAGTTTATAGTGTTACCACGGTGCTGTACATCCTCATAAAACCTTGTCTGCAGCAGAATCTACACTTAATGTTTCTGTGTCTACTGCAGTGATGAAAGAAGTATTCAGATCCTTTACCAGATTCAAAGTAATGCTACTTTTCAGAAAAAAAAAAAAAAAGCACCATCCTGGGCAATGGCCAAATGTGACATCACTAGACCGCTGGAAAATAAATTACAATTAAATTTAGAGTAACACTACTATCTGCACTGTATGTTGCAACATTTTATTTGGAACATTGAATCCATGCTAGCTCGCCATTTACAAATCACCCCATCAGCCAACACCACAAAGCAACCAATGCCAGACCCACATCACGCAGCCAAAACACAGCCAGCCGGACAACCCCAGCTTAGCTTAGCTACATTTAGCTAGTTCGATGCCCCTACCTCACATCCTGTCTTGGACTGGAGCTAGTGTTACACACTGTTGACACTGTAGTGAGGCGGAGAGAGAAGCACTCTGGAGGTGCATAAACATTAAAGTGAAAATGCTCCATAGAAACACATAAATCAGCTCAGAGCAACAGAGAAAGTTGGGGAAGGTCTAATTTTTTAGGTGATGTTACAAACCGTTCAATCATTGGCATGACATTATCATGTTAAACTACGGAATAAAGATACCTATTAGCTGATGGTTTTGTGTTGGTTTAGGACCAGAGTTGAGGGTCACTGTGTCTGGAAACGCAGCAGAGCAGCAGCTAAGTGGTCTAGAGGGTTCCACCACCTACACCGTCACCATAACCAGTCAGCTAGGCAGCTTGAAGAGCTCACCGACCACCACCACCTTTACCACCACTGGAGGTCAGTGAACACACACACACAC